>NC_143480.1:67245842-67456842 GCF_027475165.1 Benincasa hispida | reverse complement strand
CAACCCACTTTGTATTTGATACAAACATAATGATCCAACAAATTCATATAGTTGACATACAAGTGAAAGTATCCTATGTAATGAATTTGCGTAAGACTGGACTGCAAAATAGTAAACACTAGATGTAACACCGTTAACTAGTTAGGTTCCTATATCAATAAGATGACCTAGGCAACTTAGTCTTAATCATTATTATATTATGAACTTCTATTATCGAGGAATTGTCCTTTGATTTGTATGGGTGAGGGTGGCCAGTTTGCCGACCTAATATGTCTACCATTTTGGGAACATAATAATACAAGATGGAATTCACTCCTTCCCACCTTAAGGATAAGTAGATGAGTGTTCCATTAAATGGTGTTTCCAATACTTGAACAAAGGGTCCTACCTTCTCATTGGTCCGAGAGGGATATCTGTTTATTGATTGGGCCATAAACATATTGTTCATTAGAGGAGCACTAATACTTAAGAAGTCAGAGGTAACCCAAGGCTAAAATAGTAATTTGACCCAATTGAAGTTACGAACACTCGTGAAGGACTAACTTACTATTATTGATCTATATAAGTAAACATAGAAATATATCTATAATGAAAAGAGTGCAGTGGGTCTTTAGTGAAGTGTACCCACAATTAACGAATATTGATTAACTTGGTTAATGAGTTTAGCCAATTATCTCGTATCATTGGAGGTTTTGATCTACAGGTCCACTAGGTTCCCTTGTTAGCTCACTAAAGGATATTTAAGAGGGATGATTTGAATTATTCAAATTAATTTGAGGAAATCATATATTAATGTGATTAATATATAATTGATTATGGATATGATCTATAATTCAAATTAAATTGGAAAGTAATATTTGAATAAGATTCAATTAATTAATTCAAGTGAATTAGATTCATAAAGAATTAATTAATAGAGAGGTATTGCACATATATATACGATATGTTTATGATAATTAAATATATATACATTAAATTAGATTTAATGTATAGATAGTTTTTTTAATTAATGTGCAAATTAAATTAAATAAGTGTTATTTAATTGTGCTAATTAATTAAATAATTGATAGTTAATTAATTGAACAATTAATTAAATAAGTGCTATTTAATTAATTAATTGTGAAAAAGAAAAATAGGAAAAGGATTAGGAAAAGGGTTTGACCCTTCTCTATATAAATTCCTTCTTATGACCCATTTGGAAGACGCAGAAACTAACAATACACAACATACAAGTGTTATTGTGCAAAATTTTTCCTAAGTCACAAAGAGAACCATCTTTACTCTCTAAAACCCTTTTCTTCTCTCCCTCTCCCAATAGTTGGATACCACCTATCCCTCTATTAGAATCCTAGAGAATAACGAGGTTACTCTCATGATAGTGTTCGAGATTGTTCAAGAAATCGTTTGTGATCAAGATCGTTGGAGAAACCATTCGTTGGAACTTTGAGAGGATTGTTCGTGAAACTTGAGAATCTACAATGGTAAGAATGGTTCTAATGTTTTCCCAAAGCATGCCCTTTAGCCCTATGTCTCTTATCCTTAGGAGGTCTTCCTCCACTAGCAGGTTTTTTCGGAAAACTTCATTTAGTTTGTTGTCGATGGTAGGTAGGCCTATATTTCTTGGTTTCAATAGAACTCCTTACGAGCGTTGTTTCTATCTACTATTATCTAAAGTAATCAAGTTATTAATGACTTGACGAAACCAAGAAACAATCCCTCACGTGTGAAATTATAGAAGATCTCTTTTAAGATCAAACAATTCCATCAAATTGAGTGTGATTTTATGTGTGATAGCATCTAGTATACCAGGAATATCAATGAACCCGATTATTAAAATTGCTCAGGATACCCTTTTTTGGTTTAGCTTCTAGAACTATTTCTTAGTTCAAGATCTCTCTTACTAGCAAATTTACATATTTATATTATATTTTAGTATAATTAATTTGTTTGTGTAAAAATAGAATTGCGGGATACAATTTCAGCTGCGGGATCCGATCCCTTCATATTTACAATAAGATTAGAACTGACTAGCAAAAATCGAGAACAAAAACTAATAGAATCAAAAGGGGTCACGCGTAGAAAGTACCAAAGAGTGGCATTTGATTCCACCCTCTACGATCCTCTTGTTGAATTCCACTCTTTAAAAGAACCCCAACTCAAGTCAAAACACAGCACCAAGTCCAAGCACCAGAATAAGCTAGTTCTACTATGCTAAAAGAAACTAGTTTGCAGCAAGAGAAAAAGTTCGTCAAGATAGGTCATAAAACTAATTTGAAATTGTAGAAACAACATTTCGCAGTCATAAACACAACAAAACCATTTTATTTCTTCTTATATGAAGGAAATGACCTTAGAAATAGTTAGGTAGGGCCTACCACTACCCTTTCAAAATATCGAGACATGTTGAAATGTATTGAATCTGTTTGTTGGCACTTCGAACAATTAAGTACGGTAAAAATTGTTGAAATGTCTTGAATCTGTTTGCTGGCGCTTTGAACAACCTAGTACGGGGGTCCCGCTAGGGTTTTGACCCTAGGGTTTAGAGCAGTGTGATATATAAACTCTCTAACTTAGAGGCGTCGTTCATGATGTAATTCTGAAAATATTCTCTCGAAATAATATTGTTCTCTCTCTGCTCGTGGACGTAGCTAACACACTGTTAGTGAACTATGTATATCTATGTGTCGATCTTTTCTACTCTACATTTCTTTTTATGCTCTTTAATTGTCGATTTCGCAACAAAAACCTTTGTTCTAAATGCCACCTGCAAATCAAATCGTAAGTATAGAAAGTAAGAAAATTACATCCAAGAAATTCCATAACAAGACAAATGCTGACTAAGTTGATGCATGAGTCACCATCCATTTGATGAAGTTGTCACACCCATTTGCCCATTTGTCTAAATATCTTATAGCACCTCATGTAACTTTTAGCTTTTTAAATAATATTATAGCCCAAAAACGACTTCAATTTTTCATTTTGACTAAATTTTGAAAGTAAAAGATACAAAATAGCTTTTTGATTTTCCTCATGTAAATATGAAACTATAAACTCCATAAGAAAACATTAAGAAGAAAATCTTACCTCAAATGGAGAAAGTGCTTCATGCCCATCTAGATTCAAGACTATAATTCCCTTCCACCAGACTGGTCACCTTCCACTCGGACGAACCTAACACAGAAAATCTAGTCAGGCTTCAAATTTGTGTTCTAAGCAGAATAATTATACTTGTTGCAATCAAAGATGACGGTCAAGCATAGCTTTGTAAGCATAACTTTTTCATAAACGATAATTCATTGTCAAGATTGTTCTTTATGCAATCCAATGGCCAGATTGTTCTGATGTGATTTGCCTTATATGCCCAGTGAGCTGGGTTGAAACACATGTGGACAAATATGCATTGTGCATTTTCCCTTATTCTTGGTGATAAATCACAAGCATAGATTGGAGCAGTCCATACAAAATACAGCAAATGATAGATTCACAATACATGCACAATTGACGATAGTTCTTGAGATATACCTGTTGAAAGATTACAGAAAAGATTCACAATACGTTAAATAACTCCGAATCAACAAACAAAAAAATTAAGCACTCATTAAAAGAGTACAGATGGTAAGTAATGAAAGATTACAGAAAAGAGTCTACGCTACAATACAATCAAATTACACTTTTTCTATACACCAAAGCAATCTCCCATGAGAATTGAAGAACCTACCACTCTTAAATCATGGCCCATGTGTGAGATATAAAACACCATAACCATAACAATTGCCTTTACTTTTGGAGCCATTTGTATTGTAACTAGAGTTTTTTAACTTGACTGAAAAATTGAATTTAAACCTACTAAAATAAATCAATGTCAATAAGCATTTTGAAAGAGATTCTCATCATTAGTAGGAAAAAAAAAAAAGGAGAAATGCAATTTCATCAGATTTTTCACGTCACAAGGACAGAGTTTTTTCATATCTAATCTCATATTCAACCAACATTTAAGTTTTTTTTCCTAAAACTTTCCACAAGAATTGCATCCAAAAAGACCCAAGATAGAATCCTGCATTTGTATCCCTACTAAACCAACATTAAATTAAGGACTATATCAAGCTTAATTTTCATTAAGTATTCAAAACTTCTAAACTTAAGTAGATTAACAGTACCTGTCAAGATTAACATTACTATTGATTGCAAAAGTTTAAAAAATGGGAGCTATGGAGTCCCTCACCACTTTCTGGTGAGTCCAATGCTCCTTCTGTATGGTTCTTCCATTTGATATCAGTTCTCCTCCTTTTCTAGCCTACATTTTTAGGGAATGGAACTCAATCATGCATTTGGAGCCAAAATTGGAATTCAATTGTGTCAGTTCATTTTTGAAATTTTGAAAATGAGACTACATAATTAAGACTAATATAATTACATATATATGTAAATGTACTATTTTTTTCTTGCTTGTTAATCTTTTCTTTTGTTATGTCATGTTTTAAAACTTGAAAATTTGAAAGAATGTTCCAAGTCAAGAAACCAAACTCCACAACACAAGCTAGCAAAAGTAATCAATCACATTTTTGTTCCAATAGAGCTCACATAACCCTCCATTCAAATCTGTCAATCAAATGCTAAATTGGAAACAAAACAACAAAAATAAAAGCTTCCTAATCTCCCAATCAATATTCATGCAATTTCTTCTGTTGACAAACATATCAAATGTGATTTCATCCAAAAAATTATCCACTGTTTTGACTCTAAATGGCAAGTTGTTCTTCCCTTCCTTACATGTGTAGAATCTCTTGGTTTCAACTATGTAAGCAATTCCATTATGGAATCAACATGAATATTTGAACAAAGAAAATTTAGGTTGTATTCTTTCTATATTCTCAAAGGCTTAAAACTGTTTACTTTTATCATTTGACAATTTAAAAGAAATAAATTACAAATATTTCAATAAATTAAACATAAATGTGAAATTTAGAACTATTGAAACCTCTATTTCACTTTTGTGATATCTTTAAGTACAAAATCCTTAAATAACAATGATGCAACTGTTGGGGTTGACGCCCTAAATCTTGTAGGATCTTGTAGTTTGTAATTGTATTGTACAAACATTTTATTTATGTAATAAAATATGAGTTGTTTTATTTGACGTTTAGTAGCATTAAACTCACAAACCAATAAACTAACATCCAAGGTTATCTTATGTAGCTTAAACATGTATGTGGAGACATACAAGTGGATCATATTTAAGTGATAACCTAAATGGTCTGTAGTAGATGAATAAGGTTGGATACATTATCCTGGTGAAACTACGAGTACGGCTCGCTTTGAAGATGTTACAATTGTTGTAAAATGCTACAAATGAACCGATCCTGATCATTCATGTGGAGAAATGTGAGCGGGGGTATTCTATACAAAGGAGTTTGTATAAGATCGGACCACGAAATGACTAGTCTCATTATTTAACACGTTCATAATAGAGATTTACACTTCACCAAGATGACCATAGGTGACATGACCTGAATCCTGAGTGAGTTGTGAACTCCTGCCTATGAAGGCGGTTCTTTGATTTGTATGGGTGAGAGTGGTCAGATCCCTGACTCAACAAGTCTACCATTTTGAGGATTCATCTGATTAGAGAGCTAGGAACACAGCTACACAAGACGGAATCCACTCCTTTCCTGAGGTAAGAGAAAGTAGATAAATTGCTCTTTTAAAGGCTGATTCTAGGGCTTGAACAATGTGGCGCCACACCCTTTCTTGACCCGAGAGGGGTTTAGTCATAGTTGATCCATGATTTATTTTTCATTAGAGGGATCAGTAGTACTAAAAGAGTTAGATGTAACTGTTGGGGTTGATGCCCTAAATCTCGTAGGGTTCTATAGTTTGTAATTGTAATGTACAAACATCTTATTTATTTAATAAAATGTATGATGTTTTATTTCAATTTTGTTGCATTAACCACAAACCAATAAACTAAGATCCAAGGTTATCTTATAGCTTAAACATGTATGTAGAGACATAAGGGTGGATCATGTTTAAATACCTAAATGGTCTATAGTAGATGGATAAGGTTGGATACCTTATCCTAATGACACTACGAGTATGACCCGCTTTGTAGATGTTACAATTGTTGTAAAGTGCTACAAATGATCTAATCCTGATCGTTCATATGGAGACATGTGAGCGGAAATATTCTATACAAAGGAGTTTGTATAAGACTGGACCACGAAAAGACTAGTCTTATTATATAACGTCGTTCATAATAGAGACTTACATTTCACCAGGATGACTATAGGTAACATGACCTGAATCCTGAGTGAGTTGTGAACTCTTGCCTGTGAAGGCGGTCATTTGATTTGTATGGGTGAGAGTGGCCAGATCGCCGACTCAATAAGCCTATCATTTTGGGGACTCGTTTGATTGGGGAGCAAGGAACATAGTTACACAAGAAAAAATTCACTTATTCCCCGATGTCGAGGTAAGTAGATAAATTGCTCCCTTAAGAGCTGATTCCAATGATTGAACTATGTGGCACCACATCCTCTCTTGGCCCGAGAGAGGTTTGGTCATAGTTGGATTACGATTTTGATAGGATATACAAGCATGCAATGGAAGCAAACAGAATCAATAAGCACTCTAATTACATTTAATTTAAGTTTTAAAGCATGCTTTTATAGAAAATCACAAGTGGGTTTCAAGTTCAACATACCTTTGATGAATTCTCCCTAATCCAAGTTGCACTTCACGTTAATTCAGCTCCAAATCATTAGTGAACCACCAAGAGATCTTTTCTACTATTCTCAGCCTTGAATTTGAGTGGTGGAACTCGAATTTGAGTGAATTTGTGAAATTATTTTTCTGGGTTTGACAGAGAGAAAAAAATGAGTGCAAAAACTCATTTCTCAATTAAAAAACTCACTTTTCCTCTTCAATTATGAGTGTTTTATCACTCTTCACCATGCAGGCACTCACCAGCAACAACATTGCCAGCAACTGCTTGAAGATGGAAGTGGAATTATGTGTGATTGCATGAAGAACACCTCATGTTTGGGTGTTTTGTGGGGAAAAACCCACTTAGCCTTTAATTTTTCAATTTCTCAAATTTTAAATTCAAATTTCAATTAATTTTTTAATTAACTAAAATCTGATTTGATTAATTCATTATTAATCAAATTTGAAAAAAAAAAAAACAATTTCTTAAATTGGATTAAAATTGGAAATTAATTTGATTTTTAATTAATTAAACATATTCAATTAATTAATTAATTTAATATCAAATATTAAATTGATCACACCCCTAATTTTAAACATGAATCCTATTCATGTAATTGATATTTAAATCAATATTTAAATATTATAAACTCTCCAATTTCACTTAATTTCAATAAATTAAACGTTAATTAATTCAAACTTGAACTTATTTAAATTCAAACCCTAATTTCAATTTGAACATTTTCAAATTGAAATTCAAATTGATATCATTCCAAATTCACTCAATTTATTAATTCAATGTGTTCATGTTTTACGAGCTAGTAGATGGACCTTATGAACCTACAGATCATGAGCTTCAACGATATAAGATTAATTGGCTAAAACTCTTTAATCCAAATTAATCAGTATTGTTAACTGTCAAGCCATATCACTATAGCTCGATAGTTGCACTCTCCTCACTGTAGATATATTTATGTCCACATGATTTAACCATATTCAGTAAGTCGACCCTTCACAGGTTGTTCGTAATAACAGCTGGGTCAATATGCTGTTTTACCCCCGATATTACGTCTTGTTCCTTAAGTTCCTACTAATCCTCTTATGAACAATTGGTTTATGATCCAATCACTAAACAGGATCCCTTTCAAGCCAATGAGAGGGTGGGGCCTCTTGTTCAAGATATGGATTCAGTACTTAAGAGAACAACCTTTCTCTTATCCCTAAATTGGGTAAGCATGAATTTCTTCTTGCACACTATGTCCCCAGCTATCTACCCAGTCTTACCACTGAAATGGGAGGCTTATTGAGCCAACCTTCACCTATTCAAATCTAAGGATAATCCTGAATAAACAGGAGTTCATAGTTAGCTCAGGATTAAGATCGAGTTACCTAGGTCATCTAAGCGAAATAGTCAGTTTTAAATAGTAAACAACGTTATGAAGTAAGAGTGATTTATTTCTTGGTCCGATCTTATGCAAACTCATTGCATAGGATGCCCACACTCCTCATGTAATTACATGAACGAATCAAGATCACTTCGTTTGTAGCACCTTTAATACAACTTGTAACCGCTACAGAGTAGGCCGCATCCAATAGTGTTACCAGAATAAGGCACCCAACCTTATTCGTATACTATTTACTCGAACTTGATCCATCTTTATGTCTCTACATAAAGTTCAAATATTCATGTAATAGCCATGGATCTTAGTTGATTGGATTTAGACTGTATGAATGTAATTTAAAGATTTAATCACAACTTTATTGAAGAAAAGTTTAATAACATCTTTATTGATATTAGAATGTGTTTAACTTTACGAACTGCGAGTTTTAGGACACACAACCCAACAATACTCCCACTTGGACTGAAACTCCAGTGAATCAATATATATATAATGTTGAGTTACAATAAGAGAATAAAAGAATAAATACAATAAACTAGGGCATCAGATACCCGTAAATTCTCCCACTTGCCCTAGTTACAAATATCTCGTAGACCTAATCCTACTAGGTGACCCTCAAACACTTTAGCGAGAGAGCCTTCATAAATGGATCAGCTAAGTTGTCTTGTGAGGCTATCTGCATAACGTGAAGGAACTCTTATGCAAAAGTACCTCTGAGCAGAAGCGGATCGTTCCAAATACATTGTGATAGAATTACCGTATTTACATTCTAACAGAATATATATGCAATTAACGACAAATTACCAGCATGCTTTCAAACTAAAAAACAAGAGAACAAGAAATACATACCAGTTGAAGAACCTTTCTTCACCGAAATCTCGCTCTCTTCAAAGGGACTGCTCCTCTCACTCTCGCTAGAACGTCCACGCAATTGTTCACCAAAACACTGGTTGTTTACCCACGAACGGCCTCCACACGAACACAAAAATGGGAATGACACCACCACTTAGAACCCCTCGGTATTCTCGGTGTGAGAATCCAGAAGTGTGGGCTCTGTTAGATTTGGTATGGAGGAAGAAGGAATCGAAGATCGTATACAACGACCAAGCAAGTGGGAGAAGGTTGAGTCTATCGTATAGATGATGCTTGATCGTTTAGAAGAAAGTATCGATCGTGTAGTAAATAGGCTGCGATCGTATAGACGATCGTTTAGTAAACACTCGGGCGCTAGACGATCGTTTAGAAAAAATTATGCGATCGTTTAGAAAGAGGTGCGCGTGTATATGATTGTGTAGAAACGTTGAGCTACCGTGTAGTCTCTCGGTTTGCTATGCGATAAGCTGGGCGAATTATGTGATCTCTTGCAAAATGAAAATGATTTTCATTTTATTCTTCAGTTACAAAAACTGAATGAAACCTCCCACTATCACACGGTTACGGAGAAAACGCTGGCACAATTATCCCATAATTATCCAATTAAAAATAATAAATATAATCATATTATATTCATTAACCTATAGTTTAATATCACATATAAACCATAGTGTTTTCTCCTCCACAAGATATAAATCATATTTATATCTATTTTCCTCCAATTAATGTATCTCATATATAAAGTCAATCATATCATATATAATCAACCAGTTTAATTATATCATATATAATCGAACTCCCTCTTGTCAATTTGAACATTTCAAACTGGCCCAAAAACTGATTCTTAACTTGAATCCATTGAGCAACCAAGGGGACCTTATTGACCTATGGCTCGAAGCTTCAATGGTACGTGAATAGCTGACTAAACTCTTTAGCCACGAGATCCACCATCCGTTACCTATCAGGCATTCCACTAAAGACCGACAGTTGAACTCTTCTTACCATAAATATATTTCTGTGTCTATCAGATATAGTCAATCAATAGTACGATAACTTTTCATAGATGCTCTAAGTACAGCTGGGCCAATTTATTGTTTTGCCCCTGTAGCTACATCTAACTCCTTAAGTACCATTGATCCCTCTAATGAACAATACAACATAGTCCTACTATGTGTGAACATCTCTCGAGCCATGAGAAGGTGTGTGGCGCCACATTGTTCAAGCCCCAAGATCAGCCCTTAAGGGAGCAATCTATCTACTTACCCTTACTTTGGAGAATGAGTGAATTCCATCTTATGTAGCTGAGTTCCCAGCTCCCAAATCAGACGAATCCCCAAAGTGGTAGGTTTGAGTCGGCGACCTGGCCACTCGCACCCATGCAAATCAAAGGATCGCCCTCAAAGGCAAGAGTTCCCAACTCACTTAAGATTGAGGTCATGTTACCTATGGTCATCCTAGTGAAGTGAAGTCTCTGTCATGAACGACATTATATAATGAGACGTTAACACTTCGTAGTCAGGTCTTATACAAACTCTTTATATAGGACACCCTCACTCGTATGTCCCCTCATGAATGATCAGGATCAGACCATCTGTAGCAAGTCACAACACTTATAACTATTCTACAAAGCGAGTCACATCCGTAAAGTTACCAGCATAAGTTTTCCCTCCGATATCCATATAGTATAAACCATTTTGGTTATCACTTAAGACATGATCCACTTATATGTCTCCACATACATGCTTAAGTTACAAATGACAACCAGGGATTTTAGTTTAGTTTATTAGTTTGTGGTAAAGCAAATAAAACATCCAATGTTCAAAAACAATAAGTGAAGAAAATATCATATATTATACATCATAAGTCGTTGTTCAAAACTGTGTTTACATACTACAGGACACGAGAGTTTAGGGCATCATCCCCAACAATCTCCCACTTGTCCTAAAGCGAGTAGGGTGTACATACAACTAGTACAAAGTAATAAACTAAGGCACTAAGGCCCAATACATAAATATCTCCCACTTGCCGTAGTCCAGCCGCGGGCGGTCCCATAGACCCATGCTCTGAAGGTGACCCTCAAACACTGTAGCCATGAGAGCCTTCGTAAACGGGTGAGCAACGTTGTGCTCCAAAGCGATCTTCGTCACTATCACGTCCCCTTGATGCACTATCTTGTGGATCAAATGGTACTTCTGCTCTACGTGTTTGCCGCACCTGTGACTGGACTCCTTGGAGTTCGCCACAGCACTACTATTGTCACAATAGAGAGTGATGGGCCTAGATATGTCTGGAACAACTTTCAGCTCTGTCAGAAACTTCCTGAGCCAAACGGCCTCTTTAACAGCTTCACAAGCCGCTACATACTCGGCCTTCATCGTGGAGTCGGTGATGTACCCTTGCTTAGTGCTTTGCCACATTATTGCTCCTCCGTTAAGAGTAAAAACTAACCCTGAAGTGGACTTCCGAGACTCCTTATTAGTCTAAAAGTCAGAATCCGTGTATCTAGTAAGGATCAAATCCCTAATTCCATACACGAGCATGTAGTCCCTCATTCTCCTAAGATACTTGATCTCATAATCATAATAGGCGGCAATGGACAAGAGGATGCGGATCGACTTCAACATGGCAACAGGTGAGAAATTCTCCTCATAGTCGACTCCCTCCACCTGGGTATAACCTTTTTCCACAAGTCAAGCTTTGAAGGTTTGCACCTTCCCATCGGCACCCCGTTTCCTTTTGTAGATCCATTTACAACATATAGGTCTTACCCCATCTGGCTGATCTACAAGATCCCATACTGAGTTGAAGTACATCAACTCCATCTCAAGATCTATGGCTTTGACCCATTCATCTCGGTCAACATCCTCCATTGCCTTCTGATAGACAACGGATCCTCAATGTCGCCATTGGCTTCCATAGTCAAGATTTCTGTGAAACCCAGATAGCAAACAAGTGGGTTCGCAGCCCTCTTACTGTGTCGAGGTTCCCTCAACTCTTGAGGTGGAACCGACCTACTAGATGAACTATCATCAACAACTCTTCTTGATGAAGCAGGTCCTTCAACAACTCTTGTTGAAGTTTCAGTAGTTTCGTTGGCAAGCTCACGTAACACGACTTTACTACGTGGATTGTGCTCCCTAATATGATCCTCCTCCAGGAAAGTAGCGTTCGTAGAAACAAACACTCTGTTTTCCGACGGATCATAAAAGTAACCCCCTCGTGTACCTTTGGAGTAGCCTACAAAGAGACACCACCTCGACCGTGGTTCCAATTTCTTTGGATTAGTCTCAAGCACATGTGCTAGGCAACTCCATATGCGGAAGTGACGTAAACTAGCTTTACGTCCATTCCATAACTCCAGATGTGTTCTCGCAACACTCTTGGAAGGAACACAGTTGAGTATGTATATACTGCAGTCTCCACTGCAAAACCCCAAAACGAGTCCAGTAAGGAAGCGTAACTCATTATCGAACGAACCATGTTCAACAAGGTTCTGTTTCTCTTCTCCGCGATACCATTCTGCTAAGGTGTACCTGGCGCTGAGAGTTGGAAAACGATTCCATGTTCTATCAAATAGTTCTAGAACCCCGAATCCAAAAACTCTTTACCTCGATCTGATCGAAGTATTTTAATCTGTCTATCCAGTGCATTTTCAACTTCAGCCTTGAACTCTCTGAACTTTTCAAGGGATTCAAACTTCCGTTGCATTAGATAAACATACTCATACCTAGAGTAATCATTAGTAAAACTGATAAAATACTCATAGCCTCCCCTGGCTTGCACATTCATAAGATCACAGAGGTCAGAATGTACTAACTCTAGAGGCTCTTTGGCTCGATAACCTTTTCCAGTAAAAGGTCTTTTAGTCATCTTATACTCAAGGCAAGATTCGCACACCGGTAAATGTTAAGGCAAGATGAGGGTTTGAATATTTCATCACTTTTACTGATGATCATTCCAAGTATGGGTATGTTTATTTAATGCAACATAAGTCTGAAGCCCTTAAAAAGTTCAGGGAGTACAAGGCTAAAGTTGAAAATGTATTAAATAAAACAATTAAAACATTTCAATCTGATCGATGTAGAGAGTACATGGATATGAAATTCCATAAGTATTTGATAGAACATAGAATTGTATCCCAACTCTCAGCACCTAGTATGCCTCAGCAAAATGGTGTATCAAAAAGGAGAAATCGAACCCTTTTAAACATAGTTCGGCCTATTATGAGTTATGCTTCCTTACCTGACTCATTTTTGGGTTATGCAGTACAGACTGCAACCTACATTTTGAACTTCATTCCATCCAAATTATTACTAGAACACCTTTGAAGTTACGAAATGGTCGTAAATGTAGTTTGCATCATTTTATGAACTGAGGTTGCCCAGTATATGTGCTTGAGGCAAATCCTAAGAAATTGAAACCTCGTTCAACATTGTGCCCATTTGTAGGTTACCCCAAAGGAACGAGAGGTGATTACTTCTACGATCCTAAAGATAATAAAGTGTTTGTATCGACATATACTACATTTTTAGAAGAGGATCACATAAGGGAGCATAAGCTCCGCAGTAAGATGGTATTAAATGAACATTCCAGTGAAACTACTGAACCTTCAACAAGAATTGTTGAAGTTGGTTCATCTAATAGGTCACATCCACCTCAAATGTTGAGGGAGTCTCGACATAGTGGGAGGGTTATGAACCCGTCTATACGTTATATGGGTTTAATAGAAACTCTATCTATTATAACTGACGGTAATGTTAAGGATACATTGTCTTACAAGAAGGCAATGGAGGATGTTCACAAAGATGAAAAGATCAAAGCCATGGATCTTGAAATGGAACCTAGTACTTTGAATTTATATGTATTTTCCCATTGAATCGTTTATAGTATCTAACGAGTCATCTTAGTTCATGAGTTTTATTATCTTGTTGAGTTTATTCTTGTTGATAAGAAGATTTATTTGTGTTTAGTTGTTATAGTTATTTTTGTTTATGTCTAGCAAGCATGTGACCATGTTTCTACTTTTCATGTTGCTACTCACTAACTTGAGATCATTTTAGGAAATAAACAAACTATATTTAGATTATATACTTGTTTTTTTTTATTATTTTGCTAATATCTATATGACAATGTATATCTTTTTTATTTTAACTTTTGTTTGAATATGAAAGGACTATTCAATTTGTTATTTTGTTGGAATGATTACTATATTTTTAAAAATCATAACAAATTTACATATTAAATTGAACTTTAAAATTTGTTTCTTTAAAAATGTTGGGGAAAAAAAGCATTCTAAAAAATGTAGCTTGAAATTTATAGTGACACGTGGAATCATGTTGATGAATCAATTATAATTTGAAGAAAATATGTGCTTAAATGGTAAAAAATTGTCAGCTTTGAAGAAAATAGGTCAACTTAGAGCATCAATTTCAGCAACTATCCGCTCCTTTAAGGCCTATATATAATGTCTTAATCCATCCATTGGAGGGATCCTAGCTTTAAGACAATATCCATGCCCCCAAGATCGAGAAAGAGAGTTATACTTCAAGAACGAATTTCTCTAAAATTAGGGCTTTTAGATAAACTCCAACCCATGAGAGAGAGCGAGTTATAAGTGAGATTCTTCTTGAAAGAGATTGAATCAAGCTAAGAGAATACCTTAGGGAGTGTAGATACTATCACGACTTGACACTTTGTTTTCCCGATTTTTAGTTTTTGTTTTCCATACTTTGGTGCATTTTAGATTTTTATTCATTTTATACTTATTATCTCTTTATCAATGAAGCAGTTGTTTATTCCTTTTATAATGAGCTAAAACTCTTTAAGGGATTTAGTTTGTTGGATGTCCTAGAAGGATGATCTAGCTTTGTAGAATTGTGAATGCATTGCACCTGCTCACTTTATATTATTTTTCCTTTTTTATTTTATGAATTATCTTATTAGTTTGAACTTATCACTCAAGCTAACACATACTAGTTGAATCTTAATATTGATAAGGTTAGGACAATATGACAAATCTCATAAAAGGAATATGAGACAAAGGACATAAACATAGGACGTCATGTGACCTTAGACATAATGCATATTTGTATGACTAAGGAAGGCATATTAATTATTATACAGGTGAAATCACTTCGATTTAACTCAATTTGACAGAAAAACCAAGCCAGACTGCAAAAGTTATTAAGAAATATATAGAATCCGAATGGTTCTCAAATAAGGCAAATAAGGCAAGAATATTAAATTTTAGCAATTATGGAAAAGATTTCTCCAACAATTACAACCCCAATGTTCAGCAATATGATTGTCCTAAAAAGATTTTGAAGAAACCCTAGCATGGAGGCTATCAATAAGGCATGAAGTTAAGGATTCGAAACATCTTACACACTTCCTCACGAAGCACTCCTTTCCGATTCACGATTCTAATTTTGTTCTTTGAAATACTCTTAATTTCTTACTATTTTTTCATTTGATCCACTGCTATCGATATATTTAGAGTGTTAAGACCCAACTATTCTTAACAAAGGAAGTTGGGTTGATTGAGGAAGGAAGAGAGTAATGATCTCTTATGAAAGTAAGCATTTCGTGCCCTTAGATTATAAATCTTTTATCAATGTTGTAGCATGTTTTGCAACAATTGAGTATTTAAATCCCATAATATAGATATATAGACATACATATATAAAAACAAATACAGGGTTTTGAATTCATATAGAAAGATGTTGCAGGCGTAAAATGCGTAAATCTGCAAAAAATGATGTTGCAGCATAGCTCCAGCAAAGGTGTGGTGAAGTGTCCTCCTACTGTGAACTGACATATAGGTCCACCTTATCCTGATACGCTGCCTGAGCAGTTGATTAAGATAAGAAAGCTGCATCAACCACTTACTGAAAAGACATAAAAGAAAGCATCAACGTTGTAGCATTAACAAGTTAGAAGCTACAGTACTATCCTCATGACTTGAACCGACAGATTGGTCATCATTACCTTACAATATCAACTTATCATTTGAATATGTCAAATCAATAAAAAGTAGAAGAAGTGCATGAAATTGTCAAATCACCAACATATTGTAACATTGAAAAAATTATTATGCTGCAGCACAAAGAGATGTCTTCTACCATTGAACCAACACTATCCTAAAGAACCTTCATTGGTTAATGTCTAGCTGCAATAATCTAATGGGTCATCAAGTGAGCCACACATTTTCTCTACATATAAAAGACCGAAGCTCTCCTCCAAAGAGGAGAATGGGGTGAAGGAAATGAGAAGAAAGGCCGGGAAGATCATTTCTAAGAGGAAGGAAAGTTCAAGAACACTCGTGGAGATCGTTGGACGATCTTCCAATCGGAATTCAAAGCAGCAACATTCAACAGATGGTGCACATCTAGTTTTCTCTTAACTTTATCTTTTAAATAGTTTGTTTGTTGAAGTTATTTTCATTATGACAATTTGTGGCTAATTTTCTAGTGTAAGGTTTGACTAGAATACCTATGTTATAGCAGTTTATTAGTATTAATCGAATGTTTCTTTGAATTCATTGTGCATTTTTTTGCTTTAAATTTTCTTTAACTCATAAAGTATTTTCTTCCATCTGGCCAATTGAGATAACCATAGCACATGAGTTTTTGAAAAAAATAAGTATGTGAAAATATTTAAAGCAACTGAGAATGTAGAAATATTACACTAGTTTTCATTAACTAAAAGTGTAGACATATAACACTAGTCTTTATTAAGGATAATAAAGACACTCAGAAACTATAGAGAAAACAACCATGGTAAACGCATTGAATTTGCCTCCAACTAGTTTGATGTTCTAGACTACATCGGGAGATAGGCATAGTAGGTTTTCTCACTTAAAGGGAACATTACGATATAAAAGATATATATTATGATTAATGTTTAGTTGTGAAAGTATAGGAAGCCTAATAGTCAAGTCTGCACATTTGTTAATTGATATTCACACCATTTTTAGCAAATTTTGCCATCCTTACTTTGATTCATTTTGTTTATTGTTTATAAAATTGTAGCATTAAAATATTCAAACCATAACTATTTGAAAGTCCCTTTTTAACACAACAATGAAGGAAATTTTGTGAAATAGTTTTAGCGTTTCAAGTATCCATGTGAAATCGATCTTGGAATACTTCAATACTAATTGCTATTATATTGATTTATATTTAGGTTGATGCAATAAGTGATATAAGTTGTGTGATTATAAACATAAACCTCAAATTAACCATACTAATATTTTGCAATAAAAATAGCTGTCAAGTAACCACCTCTTGGGTTGGGCTAGTTTTACTTTGGTTTTTTTCCCCTTTACTTTCATTATGCTTTCCAATTTATTTACTGATTTCTTTTATTTCATTAGGAGCGAATCTTTTCTCGGGTTTCAAAAATGTAAATATCCCAGAGGAGGATAATAAGTATTTCATGTATAAATAATAACTTTGCTCATTCCCATACATGGTTGGCTTTTATTGAGTTTATTTTTATTATTAGTCTAAATTGATCGCTAGATTCATATACAGAAGTGAATTTGATACTAAAAGGGTTAAATAAAATTTGGTTTTCATAAAAGCAATCTAGGTAAAGAGTTTAGACATAAGCCTTTGTTTTTTAAGCTAATATAGGACATAGCCTTTAGGTCCTTGAATTGTGTTCTTATTTATCTAAGTTAGCATTAACCATAGACCATAGGTTTAATGGTTTGGGCTCCCAAAAAAATATCATATAAGGTCGAATAGGTATTGAATTCACTCCACACCATGTTTAGGTTGAGTTAAAATTGTGATTGCATGAAAGGTGACATTCACTAACCAAATGGTACGTGTATATTTGAGTCCCTTTTTTCATTCTCATTATCTTTGTTCTTTACAAACACAACGGTCTCTCAAATCATTTTTCTAGTTACATTCAATTTCTTTCTTGAGGAAAAACTTGTTGATTATTTATAGAAATTTTGTTACATTTGTTCCCTTGGATACAATACTTGGAATGCGTCCTATTTATTACTTGTTGATATTGTGTACTTGTACTAGCGACTAGAGGTTGTTATTTCTGCAAATGATTTAATTTTAAACACATACTTCGGTCGTCTCATCACTTTTTGGTCTGGATTCTATAATCTTGAATACCTTAGTATTGTGTAGTATATGTATGTGTTAACATTTTAACACATATTAATTGTACTTAATTTAAGTGGAATATATTTGCAAACAACTTTTAAAATACAAGTTTTAATACAATGAAAATTTGCATACTTTTTGAATTATTTAGTAATAAAGTTCGAGAATTAGATTTTTTTTTTTCTTAGGGTGATAAAGACACCATTCAACATTAAGTAACAACTATTACTTAATGATATCTTCATGTCTCCAACTACACCAATTGAGATAAAATTTCTTGTGTCAACATGTAGATACTATTTACACCATTAAGTATTTTTCAAGAATTACAATTTACCTATAATGAAAATGAATTTGAGTTGGTTTTAAATGGAATCAGGTGAAAAATAGTTATAACTCAATAATTGATTCTCTTATTAGAATATAGGGTCTAAATTGATATAATCATTGGTTCGAGATTTTAATCGGTACAACCTTGTTTAAGAGTATAACATGAGCTAAGTTGTTACAAAATTGAAAAATGGGGACTAGATTGTTACTCCTATAAAAGTTTAGGGACTAAAAGAAAAAAAAAGTTTAAAAAATACTCTTATAGTTAGTTTTGGATAGAAATCGCTGGTACTTTGTTTCAAAATTAATTACCCTTAACCTTCAAAAGTTATGATAATGCCCCTTCAACTTTCAAAAAATGTTTTTAAAAAAATACTCTTATTATTACCATATGAATAGTGATAGGAAGGAGGGTTTACTGTCGCCTGAAAACCTCTACTAATAAAAAAAATAAATTATAATAACGAACTACTCCTATCACTACAAAGGCGTAGTAATAGTCGTAAGTTCGGGTCGATCAGAGAAGCGTGATTTGTTTCGTTAAGTCAATTTTCTAACTAGAGTGGTAAATGGGGAGTTGAGGTGGATGAGATTAAACATGTAGGAGAGTAAAATAAAGCGGGTAAATGTATCAAGGATTAGATATTCTAGCTCTTGGGAGTAAATGAATTCCTATGTAATTTTGCATCATTGGATTGTTTTTATTAACTCATATTGATTATGTAGACACAACACTTTTTTTTTTTATTAACCCTAACTAGCATCTACAAAGGCGGGCAACTAACTAAGACTAAATCATACAAGTGACCTAAATTAAATTAAAACTTCTAATGAAGTCCTAATTAACTAAGTGCAATAAATTCAACCAAATTCGATAGAGATTGAAAAGAACCAATTAACACTTGCATTAAGTTCTAGGTTTCTATTGTTAATTAATTCATTGGAAAATTAATTTGATTAATTTAGTTTCTTTGAATTAAATCAAATCAAATCAAATAATTTAGGATCAAAGACTAGACTTATAAACCTTAGCATGCACCACTCAATTTTTCTACTCAGTGACTTAGGCTAGATGAAGAGAAATACATCGTGCAAACCTAAAGTTCTTTAGCAATAGAAATATATTCAAAGGAACGATCATCAATCAAACTCATAAACATACATCGAAGAATTAAAACACATTTAAATATGCATAAAATCAATATGAAATTAATTCAAAACAATCCTCAAAGTTGTTACATAAGTTTACATCTCAAGATCTAGAATCGAGAAACTCGACGACTTCATAGACAAAAAAGAATAGATGAATTGTTCCTATCCATGGAATACAACCCAAAAATAATAAAATCTAACCTAAAATAAGATGCAAGAACAATGAAAATTAGGCTGGTTGACGGCCTCCCTTTTTCTCCATCTTTCAGCCCCCTCAAAACCCCAAATAGGAGGGTACATTTATAAAAAATCGAAACAGCACTACAGTCCTTTGGCAGAGCGTAGCTGCACTCTAGCTTTCTTCCGTTGAGCACTGCACACAGCGTCGTTGTCTTCTACGATGGATCATCCACATGTGCGCTTCGTCTTTCTCTGTCAAAGTTCATAGCATTGCAGTGCTCTCAATGCGTGCTACTGCCCTTTAACGCCGCACTTAGCACCTAGCTAACGCAATGGCACTCCCTACAAGAGTAATTTGGTCATTTTGCCTCTTTTTTTGTTTCTTGATCTGTTTTGGCCCGAAATGCATCCAAATAGTCTCAATAGTCTCCTTTGCTCTTTTATCTGCTAAAAACACTAAATAAAGCATTAAATATCTAGAAATTGACAGGGTTTGGTGGGAATAAATAACTCTTTTAGGGAGCTATCAAACACCCCAACCCAAACCTCGCTAGTCCTCAAGCAAGAGAAAACACACAAATATAAAATAAACAACAAAAAGTTTTCATTTCAATTTAATTAGGCCTCAGTGCTAAATTATGCTTCAAAACTTAAAAACATGAAACTTACAACTTAAGGAGCAATTTAAAATGTTTTCTATTCTTCTTCGTCTGTGTGTGTGATAAACCAACTTAGGTGGACTCTAGAGACCCGGGACAACCTTATGGCATCCTCCATCCGTCTTCCCCCTACTTCTGACTTGGGCACTAACCTTTGAACAACTAAAACTAATAAAAAAAAAAAAAAGTAAGACTTCAACTAAGGTACCTGTAACTCACGCACACAAAACATAAAGGGCATTTCTTTTACCTAGGAAGCTAACTTTCACACAACCAACCATAGGGACTCAATCCACTCTTTTCTCACAGGGTCTTAACTTATCCCGGTGGAGGTAGTTCTTTTCACCCCTATTCATGCACTCACATCTATTTTTCTTTTCTTATTCTTTTTCCCCTTTTTTTCTTCTTTTTTTTTAGTTCTCTTCTTTTACACTTTTCTCTTCTTTTTTTCTTTTTATATTTATCCCCCTTTTTTCTACAGGCTAATACTATTTTATTCTCCTTATTCTCATATTAAATCCTATATAGCAAGATCAATCTCTAGCTGATGGGGCCTTTTAGGGTGACAACAGACTTATAAACACCATAAACCCATCTTAAGTTCTAAGAGAAAAAACCTAAGGCAATTTGTGCACAAGGAAACAATAAATGCAAGAAAATTTTTTAAATAAGGCTCATTAAAAGCTCATTTCGCATAATCAAGTAAAGAAGTATACAAGCACATCCTAGGTCGTCTTAATCAAACAAAAATGCAAAAAAATTGTAATGTGCTAAAAAAAAAAAGACATACAAAATGCATAAACAAGAGACAAACAAAACAAGCAACATGCAACTCACCCACCCCCAACTTAAACTGATGCTTGTCTCTAATTCATGTAAGTAAGCAAATAAGGACAAAATAAGGGAAACGGAAAACCTTACCTGAATAAAAGTCCATAAGGGGTGGGTTGCTTAGGCAATGCAAGGATGAAAGTAAAAAGAGAACTTGCAAAAATCAAAACTCTAGCCAAAGGAAAACAACCACCTAAAAGAAGTTAGGTTAGAACTACTCCTAAAAAAAGAAACTAATTTAAAAAAACTAAAAACCTAAAAACTGGGGGAAAAAACATAGGTACAGAAAAATGCCAATAAAGGAAGATATAGCTACTGGCAATCCAAGTCTAGTGAGTCAGGCTCCTACTAGAAATCTACCTCAAAACCCATGGTAGTAAAGTAGAAATGTTGGCGCTCATCCATGGAGGTCATTCATCTCTCCATAGGTCACACCAATCTCGCAGTATCGCGCACCTCCCTCAGATACTCCTCAGAGATCCTAAAGGCGCGCAGACTCATTGACTTCTCCTTGGCCGCCTCTTCAGCCACTCTTTCTCTTCCCCCCTTAGGGTTGTCCTCTAGCCAATTGGCCTCAATTTCCTTTTCTCTTACCGTCGTAGCTATACAACCTTTAAAGGCTGAAATGGTGGTCCTGTTAATGGGAGCCTTAGGAGCCATCCTCTCATCTTGCTCTCTAATCTTTAGACCCGGTCGGCGGCAAGCTTAGTGATAAGGTAAGGGACACCTAAGCCGCTGGTGGTGCCATAACGGCCTCCTCATCGAATTTGGGCACGAATGACCTTACCGATGTTAATAAAACGGTCGATGCAGATCCAGTAGAGAAATTTTGTCCTGTCCTTGGTTACATTAGCTAGACGAGTGACCAGTATTAATCTGGCGTAAATAAACGCATGCCAGATTTGGTTCGAGCCCAGTAAGGACACTACCCCTGAGCTCAATCGATTCACCATTCGTCCTATCCCAATTGATCCCTGATCCATAGAGGACCTCAAAAACTGAGTGTTCATCAAAGGGTTGAGACAAGAAACGAGAATAATCGTCGTTCCTCATATTAGCCACTTCGTAAACATTGTTAATGTAGGAAGAAGAAAAGAAAATTGGTATCCCCTTAAACGGAGACATCCCTATCCTCCTGTATGTTAGTATAAAATTCCCTAACAATTGAAGCTATCCCAACTTCGGGGTGACTAGCTAACTCCTCCCAATTTCACCTCTCAATCTCAACGATAATGTGAGGTAATAGTCCTCCCCTAATGCTAAGGGTCTTTCGGGAATAAGGATTTTGGCTGCTACAACCCTACGAAAGTGCTTATATGCACCTAAGGAAGGAAATATATTTTACTGGGGCTGACTATCAGAGGTACTAACTACATTTGTACCCTATTTCTCTTGGGTGCCATTGAAATCTTATGCTAATTACACAACTCAGAGCAACCCGAATAAAAGCTAAGCGAAAAAAGAGGAACTCGACCTAAAAATCTCAAAAAAATTCTCCTAAACTACCCATTCCTAACCTGCAATCAGAAAAATCACAACAAAAATTCAACAATTTGATCCAAACTACAACACTTGAATTTTTCTTCCTCCACAAATTTAAAATTTCAGCATAAATCAACAAATCGGAGTAACTCAAACTAAACCTAGCAAATCTCAAGCAAAAAGTAAGAGAAAATCGAGAAAAAAAAACAAGAGATTTTACCTTTGGTTGAAGAAAAAAAACTCCAAAAATGTTGAAAACACCCAAATTTTTGTTGGTTTGAAGAAAATCCACGAAATTTGTGGATGGATAGTCAAGAAATTGAGTTGGGGGGTCAGTTTGTGAAAGAAATCATGATTTTAGGTGATGGGTAGGCAAGATTTGGTGGGAGAATGGAGAGAAAATGAAAGGAAAAGAAGAGGCCTAGGCCTTTTTGCCCTTTTTCGCGTGGAACAGATTTGTTGGTTTGAAGAAAATCCACGAAATTTGTGGATGGATAGTCAAGAAATTGAGTTGGGGGGTCAGTTTGTGAAAGAAATCGTGATTTTAGGTGACGGGTAGGCAATATTTGGTGAGAGAATGAAGAGAAAATGAAAGGAAAAGAAGAGGCCTAGGCCTTTTTGCCCTTTTTCGCGTGGAACAGATTTGTTGGTATCACAGCGACACTCTGTCCAGTTATTTTTTTTTTAATTTTATTTTTTTATATATTAAAAGAAATTTAAAAGAAACTAAATTAAGTTAAATCAATCTAAAGTAAAAATAGTTTTTCTATTCCTAAAAAAATTAAAATTTTTCACATGGCTCCTTCTAGAAAGGGAAAATTTTTAACGTTGGTTGCTTGACATGACTCGTCCCTGTCACACCCCACTCCAGATTATCCTCTTAAACTAGATGGAATGGTGACTGCAATAGTTACCAACCCTTTTGCTAGCACTTACTACCTATCTAACCTGTTAAATTTTACTCAAACCCTAAATACATATATATCATCAATATACCAACATATTAACTCAGAACTTAACACATTTACATTACGGGGTTTCGCAGCATTATTCATACATGAATATTACAACTTCGTGAGTCCCATCTATAATACTAGTCACTAGACATACACATGTGTACTAACTAATACAGGTCTTCAATTACACTTCCTTCAACCTATTTCTTTGTATGGCAGAGTAGCAGCAGAAAAGTCTTTTGGGAACTGACCGCTACCTGAAAAGAAAAACATTTGAAAACGTGAGCTAGAAGCCCAGTGAGTGACTTAATAAAAACATAAATCTCATGCTTTAAACTGAAAGCTTGAAAACATAATACTAAAACTAAAATATACCAAGCAAACATGTACATAAAACCTTTAAAACCACCATTAAGTATCACTATTCCTTAGTTGAGAACGAGCATACATCGCTCTAGCTCCCAACGTCTGTTATCAGCCAAGAGACCCATACTTCGGCCTCCCTTTGCTGGTATATAGCCTAGGAGACCCATACTTCGGCCTTCCTTTGCTGGTATATGACCTAGGATACCCATACTTCGGCCTCTTATTAATAACTACCTACGTGCACGTGGAGTTTTCTATGTACCGTCAATACCTTAGGTACATTTATTCAGATACCTTCCTTACCTTCAGTATCCGGCTCACTTAAGCTATCAAGTTCTCGAAAAGCACTAAAAGAATAGTTTTCAAATATAGCATAGAAAACTCTTTAGGATACCTTCTCTACCTTCATTATGTTTAGGAATTCCAACGCATGTACTTTGACAACCTTAGGTATTTAAAACATAGTACATCAAGCTTCATTCAACCTTAGCTTTAACCCTAATGCATGCTTCATACTTTGTGAAATAAGTTGGCTTAAAACATATTGAACTAGCTTGTAAAAACCACTAACATGCGTTAGACATGGAAAACATACTTGGAAAACCCTTACATTAGTAAACATCATAAAAATGGAGTTACTAAAACATTCTGAAAGTATTTGGACAAGATAACATATTTAAATCATGTCAATTTCCATGGAAAACATGCTTTACTTAGCATGTGAAATAGCTTTCAAACATATGTTGCTTGGCACTTCATATAACACTTAGCATAAGAAATAACTTCAAGGAAATCATGGTTTCTAAATCATTAAAACCTTAAATCATCACATAGTCACTCACAGCTCGTCGAGGCTCTTAACGCATTATACACTTTTCCTAGCTCTTCTTGGCCTGAAAGGACATAATTCCCGGTTAAACTACTTAGAATTCTTAGTAAAATACCTCAAATAGTTCATTTACTAATGGAACTTTCATCATCAAAGACAACTTTACTAACGAGATACTCATCATGAGTGAATCCTTCCTCATAAGCGAGATCCTCATTATGACCGAGATCAAGCTTTTCCTTAACAAAACTTCAATCCTAGCGATATTCACCTTACAGCGAGATTCAGCCCAATTTCTAGCGAGATTTCCTTCTAGAGCAAGATCCTCAACATAAAATTAGCGAGATTTCCTTTATTAGCGAGATCCTCATTCTCCATATCTCGCTATAACTCTCCACGGTGAGCTGTTTGCTTGTTCTTCCTAAGCAGTTGTCTGCTTATGCACAGATTCTCTGTTATAACTTCAAAAATTCATAACTTAAAATTCATACCTCTTTTGGAGAAACTTCCTTCTATAAATATTTTTAGAATTGAGTTAACTTTCTTATCTTAAAATTTCAGCTAAAAATTTATTATATTTTGGCCTGGAGTTTCCAATGTTCACCTCGAGCCCTGATTAATCCGAGATTCTGCCTCCTCTATAAATTCCTCACTTTTGTTCTTCTTCTCCTGCAATCTTTCTCTGGTAAGTCAACCTCAAAAACTAAATTCTCCCAGCTTTCAAATGGTACTGATTTCACTAAATTTGCTCATGTAGATTTCCAAAACCAAGCTTTCGAAGTTCCTCTTCCTTTTAATCTTCCTGCTGCCTCCCAAATTCAAAGATCAACTGCCATGTTACCCCATATTTAGTACATCCAGCCCAAGCCAATAAATGAGTTTCCTTATTTATATGTTTTTTTTTCTTTTCCTTTTTCAACAACTCCTATAAATAATATGAACTTTCACTTATTAGATATTTAATATATCATTCCTTTGGCTAAACATGCTTGTTTAGGAAACTTAGAATTCGGGGTTTATACTTAGCTACACAAGAACTTATTTCTTCTTGCTTCCATCCTCTATCCCTCCTAAAACATGACTTCATTTAACTCATTAGAAGACATCACATTACTTACTCTTACTTAAAGTAATTAGGGTTCGGGTTTTACAGTCCTCATTTCAAAGTATGAAGAAATTATCGTATTTCTTCGGCCCCTTTTTACTTGAGTTATGTTGCATTCAACACTCTGAAGAAACTCCATCTTCTGAAGAGCGTCGAACAGGTTGAATGGCTTTTTGTATATCTGAAAAAAGAAAAAAGAAAGAATCAAAAGACTCAAGGGACACAAACGAGTCCAAAGTAGAAAAAGACACGACAGAATCTTGAGAACAGAAAGAAGAAAACTCAAAGATACGAAATACTAGATAACAGAACAGGGCGAGGTCTTTTGACCTTTAACTCTATCACCTGAGATTTGTCGGGTTTAGGTTCAGATTCTTCTTCTGCCTCAATTATTGGGGTAAACCATAGTGAGAGGTCTGGGTTATCATCCTCATCATCAAAGCATAATACCTCATGGAGGAACACCTCGGTTGCCTGAAGGTGATGTATAGGGAACTCCTCCAATCTCCTAATTGAATCAGCAAGTCACTCAAACGTTGTACCTCGGCTCTAACCCCCATCTCGAACTAAAGGCTTTCCTGCTGGAATCTAAGAAAATCCTGTTGCATGAAGAACTGATGGTTAAGAAATTCTCTAACTATACCTTCTAAATACATACCTTGGTCAACCTCCTGAGCAAACTCTGACAGCTCTGGGATGGTGGGGTGGTAATAATATGATGATTGCGCGTAGGAATTACCATAATCATTGGAGTGAGCTATCCATCCAAAATGGGTGCAAGGCTCAGGCTCCCAGTGATTAGGGTGACTCTTCAAGGCAGGACTCGTCAGCATTGGGCTACTTTGCAGTTGCCCTTTAACCAACAACCGAATAGATGAAACAAGATCACCAAGCATATTTCTGAACTCAAAAATCTGCTTGGCCCCTTTTTCTCTCTCTTCGATAGCTTTCCTTGCACGCAATGCAAAGTACATACTAAGCGCTCCATTCTTCATGGCAAACTTAACACAAGAAAAGAAACAAATCAAAAGCAAAAGAATGCTCTAACTAGAAACTTTACTGAATGAAACATAAATGGCTCCCTAGCAACGACGCCATTTTTTATCGGATGGAGGATTTATTATCGCCTGCAAACCTCTATTAATAAAAAAAAATTATAATACAGAACTACTCTTATCACTACAAAGACGTAGTAATAGTGGTAAGTTTTGGTCGATCCACAAGGAAGTTCAATTTGTTTTGTTAAGCCAATTTTCTGACTAGAGCGGTAAATGGGAGGTTTGATGTGTTAAACATGCAGGAAAGTAAAATAAAGTGGGTAAATGTATCAAAGATTAGATATTCTAGCTCTTGGGAGTAAATGAATTCTTATGTAATTTTCCATCATCGAATTGTTTTTATTAACTCGTATTGATTATGCTTAACACGAAACTTGTTTGATTAACTCTAACTAGCATCTATAGACTAATTAAGACTAAATCATACAAACAACCTGAATTAAATTAGAACTTCTAATGAAGCCCTAATTAACGCAATCAAATCAACCTAATTTGAAAGCGATCGAGAAGAACTAATTAACACTTGCATTAAGTTCTAGGTTTCTATTGTGAAGTTAATTAATTAGATAGACAATTTGAATAACTTAATTTCCTTGAATTGAATCAAATCAAACAATCTAGGATCAAGGACTAGACTTAAAAACCTTAGCATGCAAGACTCAATTTTGCTACTCGATAACTTAGCCTAGACAAAGAGAAATACACCGTGCAAACCTAAAGTTCTTTAGTAATTAAATACATTCAAAGGAACGGTCGTCAGTCAAACAAATAAACATACATCGAAGAATTAGAACACATTCAAAGATGCATAAAATCAATATGAAATTAATACAAAAAATCCTCAAAGTTGTTACATAAGTTTACATCCCAAGATTTAGAATCGAGAAACTCGCCTCGATGACTTCATAGATAAAAAATAAGAGATGAATTGATCATATCCATGGAATACAACCCAAAAATAATAAAATCTGACCTAAAATAAGACATAAGAACAATGAAAATTAGGCTAGCTGAAGGCCTCCCTTTTTCTCCATCTTTTTGCCCCCTCAAAACCCTAAATAGGAGGGTACATTTATAGAAAAAAATCGGGCCAGCACCACGACGCTTCGGCAGGGCGTAGCTGCACTCTAGCCTTCTGCCGTTGAGTGTTGCGCACAGTATCGCTGCCCCCTATGATGGATCATCCGCGTGTGTGCTTTGTCTTTCTCCGTCAAAGTTCATAGCGTCGCAACACTTCAAGGTAGCGCCATGGCGCTCTCGCCAACGTGTGCTATTGCCCTTCAAGGTCACGCTTAGCACCTAGCTCGCGCAGCAGCACTCCCTCTAGGGATAATTTGGTCATTTTGCCTCTTTTGTTGTTTCTTACTCCATTTTGGCCTAAAATGCATCCAAACAGTCCCAATGGTCTCCTCTACTCTTTTATCTACTAAAAACACTCAATAAAGCATTAAATACCCAGGAACATACAGGGTTTAGGCAGAAATAAATAGCTCATTTAGAGAGCTATCAAATAGAAATTTTTAGTATTTCATTTCAAAAATACCTCTAGACTTTCAAATGTTGCATTAGTACCCTCAAAATTTTAAAATAAAAATAAAAGTGTCCTTATCGTTTGTATATGGATAGAAGCTGTTTATTTACACCTTATCGCCTACCTTTTTTATTTCCTCGCCCTTCACTGCTTCAATTTATGGTGATCTAACATACTTTTCTATTTTTCCTATTTTTTCTCTCTTTTCTTTAACACTCTCCTACTCCCCATCTTTCATTCGTCAATTTCTAAAACTACCCGCTCCAATAAAGATATATATAAAGGCTAGCCAAGAAGAAAGAGAACAATGAAACCACCAAGGAACCTTAAAACTTAAATAATAATGTTATACATTAGTATAGTGTTTTTATATACAAAAAGAGAGGCATGTTGAAATTTTTAATCATAATTTCTACGAAAATCAACATGAGGGAAGAGGAAAAAAAAATATGTGCATAACCAAATTTCTAAAGATGAAGACCTATGTTGATCATTTTTGTAATTTAAATTAGTCTATTTATTGTGATTAGTTAAGAAGGTTCTCTATGATCGAAGATGAAATTCTTTCATCAACTATTAATCAATGACAATACTTTTAATCAATATTACCTATGTGAGAGTAGAAGTGGGGTCGCTTCTATAAGAACTTTTCAAATGGCTTATATTCTCTAAAGCTCTCATGAATTCAAGATTTTGTCCCGGACCAAAATGGACACAAATGTGTAGAACTCAAAGATACAAGATGAGTTGTGTGTGATATCTATTATCTTAATTCACCAATGAGAAAGATAGTTCTAGAGTATGGTCTCACTATTTCTTCAGTAAATTCGATGGATATCCACTAAGAAAGGTTCAAGTCCAGAAGACACCTCTCCTGATGCATAGCTTGTTTGTTTGCTCTCAACGATTTTGTTTGATTTTTCTCACTTTCTTTTATGTGGGGGATTGTTGTATATTTATAGTGAAAGAAAATGAAACTTTGGTGACTATTTGAAACATAAAAAATGGATTTAATTGTGTAGATTAAATTCATTGTTTAAGAACTTTCAAATTGGACTAAAACTTCAAATTAAGATGATGTTTCATGTATTAATATGTACGTAAGTTAAATTTGTAGTTCCTTAAATTTGAATGAGTTATGTTTGATTTTTTCAAACAACAACTCAATTGAGTTAAAATTGCAAATGTTCAATTTTATATTTATTTGATTTTATTTTGTATTTTGGAGAGTTACTAAGTTGTTAGTTATAAATAACAACTTGTTTCTTCATTTGTTGCAACTCATTCCAAATGGAAGAGTTCTCTCCTTTCTTTCTTTCTTTCTTTCTTTCTTTCTTTTGTTTTTGAGTTGAGTTGAGAGCAAGCATCCAAAAGTTTCGCCAGATCTAAGTAGTTTGAGGTTGCAGTTCTATCAAAGCTAGTCATTGTATCCTGTTGAGACGATCATTGTAGTCTGCTTGTAGCTTGTGCAAAGCGAATAATTATCTTCAAGACAATGCTTATCGGAAGCGTGTCTTGACTATGTTTTGAATCTCCAAAGATTTTGAGGTTCTTTCAACTCTCTGATTATTTCCATATCTAAGCTTGTTACATCATCTAGCTTATGTTTGAGTTTGAATATTATATATTGAGTTTATTATTTCTAGTTGAAGTGTAATCAGTTTGCTAGTATATTTAGTTCTTATATACCATTTTTTCCTCAATAAATCTAACCTTGTGATTGAGACAGTAATTAAACTTGATTGGCATGCAACATAAACAATGTGACCCTCTGGGTTCTACCCCTACATGTTTGCACGACTTTTGTAAGTGTATTAATTTATTGCTCTTTTATAATGTTTCATTTTAAAAAAATATAATGTGATACTTAAAATTGTATCAATAAAATTCATAAACTTTTACAAGTGAATCAATTTAAATTTTATAAACATTTTCATTGATAATCATCCATGCATAAACTCCAATTGTCCATTTTCTAAAACCAACATTTGAAGAAGTCTACCCACGCGTGAGAATTGATGCATTGACAATTTTCAAATATAATCCTAATGAATGATCTAAATTGATTTTCTTATGTATGTTTAGGAGTTTTATTGATAGAAAATAGCTTCACGTGATATTTGCATGACGAAATCTGGAGGAACATGTAAATTTATACACTTAGTGAAGACTTGAGTTTTAATTGATACCACGTCCATAATTTAAATGTATAATTTGAAATTTTCCCTAATAATAATATATTATAGGATTACATATCATTTTGGTGTAGGATTTGCCCAAATGGATGACCCAAATATGGAAGAAAATGAGATTTTTCCTACTTTTTGAAAATGAGTTTTTTTAAATCTTTTGATGATGTCAAATTGGGGTGAAATTACCAAAATGAAACCCTCATGGACATGAATTGGCATCTCGCTCGCTCATGCTCCTCTTTCGTTCTTCTTTTCTCGCTCTCCTCTCTCCTCTCTCTCGTACTCTCCCTCCCTTTCTTCTCTTACAAATTGCTTCCCTTTCTCCCTTTTCTCTCATGATCTCGCTCTCAGCACTTTATATTGCTCTCAAGCATTCAATCTTGCTCTCCCCCTTAATCTCCCTATTCTATGATCGGTCTCATTCTAGAACACAAATTAAAAATGTAGAAAGAAGAAGAAGCCGACCAGTGCTGATCATTTGGACTCACCAAATCTAGTTGCATGGTCTCACTGAAGTTGATCACGCACACGAAAAAGCCAAAGTTGGTCACATCGAAGAAGAAAAGCATTAGAGAAAAAGAAGGAAGAGGAGGAAGAGAAAGAAGCACAAGGAGAAGGAAGAAGTAGAAAAGAAAGAAGGAAAAAAGAAAATAGAGAGAAAAAATAGAGAAATCAAAGGAAGGACGAAGAGAGAAAAATAAAAGGGTAATTTTATAAAATTGTTTGATGATTATATAAGCAAGATGTCGAAATTCTTAAATTTTAAAACGTGAGACAAAAATCAGTTTGAATCTTGAGATTGGATCTTTTAATCAATTATCTCAAATATATGAAATTCGTTCAATTTTAGTATTTGTACTTTAAAATATCCAAAATAGTATGTAGCTATTTTAATTTTAACCCAAAAAAAATGAGGTAGCTTATAACTTGAAATATTAAACATTGATTAGATTTTCTTATTTTTTAAATTAATATTGTACATTTTAAAATTTCACAATTAAAACTAAAATGTTATTTAAAGAAATTTTGACCATTTGAATTAGATAATTTTAAAAAATAGTTAAATCCATTTAGAATACAGAAAAGAAATGTTTTTTTTATTGGGTTTTTAAGCAAAGGCAAAACGACGAAGAACAGGTAAAGAGTTTTGAAGCCTTGAAGTGATAGAAAAGCTGAGTCAGAGCAACGGCTAGTTTTGTTCAACATTCAGATTTTCCAGCTCATCTCAACGTCTCCCCCTAATTTGTCGGCAAACTTTGACCGTTACTTTATACTTTCCATTTTCTTTTTCAATTTCAAATTCAAATTTATTTATCCATTTCTTTTTTTAAAAAAAAATTAATACATGGATGTAGTGTTGTGTTTGTTTTTAACAAATATAATATGTGAATATATTTTTAAATTTTAGAGGAAAAATATTAATAAATAACAAAAAAAATTGAAAAAATTAACAAGAAATCAACCTTACAAACTAAATTTAAGATTTACTGAAAATATAAGGATTAAAATTAGATATTTAAAATTTCATAAATTAAAATTGAACAAACTTTAAAATTCATAGACCAAAATGGTATTTTAATCTTATTATTATTAGTTCAACAATATGTAGAGTTTGAGGGCCGACACTATGAACATAGTTAAGTTGTAATTGACATTTTTTTTTTAAGTCAAAGGTTCAAATCTACGTACATCTACTTAAAAATATATATGTGTGAAAGTAGGAGATATGAATCTGCTATCAATAATAAAATTGTTGCCATATTAGCAAATTTATTGGAGGGTTATTTTTACTTCGTCTAGCAAATATGACTAAATTTTCTCTTCCTTTTTTTCTCTTTTTTTTTCCTAGTAAAATAAATGCAAGTAAGGAGATTTGAACCCTCAACTTTTTTATAAAAAAAAAATGAAATATTTAATCATTATTGTTGAACTATCCTTCTGTTTTTTTTTTTTATAGATCATTAATATATTATTTAAATTATATCACATATTTACTTAACATAAAGTAGATCACTTAGGTCATTTATATCAATGGTTCTTTTTTGACACATTAGCTACTAATTTGGGTAAGATGTGTTATTATCACAATGTCTTAATTTTATTAATATTCAAATACTTCATTTCTTTATTTTAGGAATAATTCATATCGTAACAAACAATTTTCATATAAGCTTTTAATTTAATCAAATTAAATCGTACACATATGAGTTGTAACTTTTAATTTTTGTTCAAACTTCATTTAATTTACATTCTAATTTTAACAAGACAAGTAAAATTCTCCTAATACTCACAAATTTACACTTTAGCACAAAATTAACCTTAGTTTAATGCACATAATCAACCATTCAATAAACCATTTAAAACTCACCAAATTTCAAGTCGCACAAATTTGTATTTTATATATGTTTTATAATATTCATCAAATACACTAGGGACTTTGTTTTTAATGAATATTCAAATGATAGTGTTGAGGCAAAAATTATAGCACTTTTTTTTTTTTTTAATCAAGTAAAAATTATAGCACTTATTCCAATTCTAACATAGCTCAACTAATATTATAATCTCGATGAAAATACTAGGTTTTTAAATTCCATTACCGACTATTGAATTAAAAAGAAAGGGTTAAATAACAATAATTTTCATTGAAGAGGAGGAACAATTTGATATGTTTTCAAAATGTATAAAGAAAAAAAGTTGATCAAGACTAATTATTATTATTATTATTTTGAAAAAATTAATCATAAGCTAAGGATAGAAACTAATTTAAATATTTATTGAAAATACATTAACTAAATTTCACATTTAAAAGTACAGAAGAAGAAATGGAATGAACCTCAAATTACCTAACCAAAATAGTACTTGGTTACACTATAGCTTTAGTTCCTAAACTTTATAGTTTGTGTCTAAAAGGTTAAAGTTCTTTTAAAAGAGAATCTAATAGGTTATTGATATTTCAATTTTGTGTCTAAAAGGTCTTTTGTGAACTTTAAAACATCTATTAGGTCCTTGATTTTTTAATTTTGCATCTAATAAGTCCAATTTTTAAAAAAATTAATTGATTTATTAGATACAAATTGACTTTATGTTTAATTTAACTCTAAGGTTTCCATTTAATGTTTAGTAGATTCGTAAATTTAAAAATAATAATAATAATAATAAGTCACTAGTTGATTAGACATAAAATTGAAATTTTCAAGAGTTTATTAGATACAAAATTTTAATTTGGACCTATATATTAAACATTTTTGAAGATCAGATATCAAATAAATATAAACACATGAAAGTTTAAGGCCCTGTAAGGCACTATTTAAAGCTCAGGGACTAAATAGACACAAATCTATAAATTCAAGAACTAAAATTTCAATTTAACCATAGTATTTTAACATTCTATCTTATTGTTATTATTACGAGATTAAAATATCATTTCAGTCTCATGTTTTAGTCCATATATTTTTAAAAAAAATCTTAAAATGAGTTATTTCAAGCTGTTTTTTAAACAAGGTTAGTTAAATACTAACAATGATTATTATACAAGAAAAGACTAATTATAAAAATATTTTCAATTTAATCAGTAAATAAACAATAAATTGCATAGGAATTTTCAGTGAGATGCAAAGCTTAAACGGATTTGTCATTTTAGTACAAGGCATCGTCAACGTGAAACATTTGACTAGTGGATTAGTATATTGTTATCGATCTTCTTTAACGATAGCGTAGCTTCTGTGTCTATGGTGCTACCTTGCGCCTATCATAATTGATTTGTCACATCGTTGGTCTGATGTCTTCCTTTATGATTCTACTTGACTTGAGGTCAACCTCTGTTGTTTTGTGTTGTTCTCGGTAGAATCTTCTTTTTGAGATATTTTTCCTTGAGATGTCTTATTTAGATCGTTTGAGTATGTCTAGTTGTTGTCTTTTATTCTCATTTCTATCTTTTGTGGTTGTGGTTTGTTTGTGTTTTACTCTCAAGATGTGAGAACTTTTTTTTTCTTATGTATTTAACCCACTAACTTTGTAAAATATAAATAAATAACTCTCAAAATCAACACAACACTAATATAGAGACTTGTTCTTCTTCTTCTATTTATAAACGGACCAAAACAAAAGTGGTATCAAAGTACAAAATGAAAATGATAATTCGATATTATTTTTAAAGAAAGTTGCACAAACCACCATCCGTAAACTATAAGATTTGATATAATTGCCCCCTGCTCCTTTAATTTATCAATCATCCCCTCCCTTCAACTATGTTGTTTGTTACAATTACACTCCTAAACTTTTAGTTTGATCAATTAGCTCCCAGTAATTTATTATTTGTCACAATCAACCCCGATATGAATATATTTGTAATAAAATTTTAATATCGATATAATGACATTTATTTTAATCATTGGTTTCATGTTTCTCAACAATGATGTCAAATTCATCCATTTACGACATGTCAATATTTTATTTCTTTAATTTGCATGAAAAATTTATCTTGACTTCATTTTTAATTCTAGATATTTTTTAAATATTTACTTAATTTTTAATTTCCAATTTTACTTTTACATTCTATAATTTATTTTGTCCCTTTTCTTTTTAAATTTATTCTACCAAATGTCGCTTAAAAAATAAATAAATAAAAACATATTTGTAACTCACGAACTTGAGTAAAAGTAACACTTTAATCTAATTTCTAAATATTTTTTAAAACTATTATTTAATAGAAAACCTTCAATTTTATTTTCCATTTTAGTTCAATTCTTTTTCATTGATTTTCTTTATAAATTTTAAATTTCATCCTTCAATAAAAAATAAATGTCCCCAATATTTATATCTCATAAACAAGAATAAATTTTGTATTACTTTTATTTTGTTGAGATGGTGACTCTCAATTTGAAATTAGAGGGGGGCGTAAAATTCACTTGGGAATAACTTTTATTATTATTATTTTTAGACAAAGTAAATTTTTATTAGAATTAGCAACCAACTAAGAAAATTAGAAATCAATAAATAAGAGAAATTGAAAACTTGAAACCTTTTATTTGTAAGTACAATAATTTTACCTAGGGAGACAAACTTATAATGTTTTTGGTTGAATTATTTTGAAATATTTAATATTTTAAATTTTATTTGATAATTATTTGATTTTTAAATATTGCATCGGTTCCTTCTCGGTTTTATACAATAGTTTTTATATTTCTTGAATAAAATAATTAAATTCTTAGCTAAATTTTTAAAAAACAAAAATTTAAAGAATAATTTTAGAGATAAAAGAGATGTTTATAATCTTAATTTCAAAAATTAGCACATCATTACTTCAATCTTGACAAAAGTTTTTTTTTTCCTTTTTTGTGATTATATATAATTTTCTGTAGATAAGTAAGTTGATGTAGAGTGTTGATTAATCTAATGAATGATGATTTGACACAAATTAATTGAATAAAATAAAATAGAAGTAAATGAGCCAAAAATAAAAGAGTAGGGGCAGTTTAATAAAATAAAATAAAAAAGCCAATAAAGCACAAACAAATAAATTCAAAAGAGTGGGCCATCAAAATATATTTTGATTTTCTTTTTTTTTTTTTTTTTGCAAGTCTAAAAATTTTCTAAAATATAATAGTTTTCTTTTAGATTTAAATCACAATTTAGCTCATGAACTTTGAATCTTATTCTATTGGTCTTTAAATTTTTAAAAACATTTGTTATAGTCCCTAAACTTTTAAAAAGTGTTTATTTTAGTCATTACCATTAAAATTATGTTAATTCTTTAACAAGAATGTGTAGGAGCTTGTATTCTTTAAATTACTGGGCTCAAGATGTATTGAGTAAAATGAAAGTAAAGTAAAATGTCAACAACCAATATACTAAAATACTGAACAACCAAAATTTTGAATTAAAAATGTCTTTTATATTCTCTCACCTTGCCATATTCAAAATTGAAACTTTAGATTATTTAACATGACTGGCTTAATTTGGTAGTTTAGTCATCAAAAAATACAAGTCATCTCGTCATTTTGTCAAAAGTTAACAAAAATCTTAATATACAAGGGCCATAATAAACACTTTTTAAAAGTTTATGAACTAAAACGAATATTTTTAAAGTTACAGGAGGCTAAAATAAAACAATATTCAAAATTTAAGGACTAAAACGAATATTTTTAAAACTTTAGGAACGAAAATATAACATTATTCAAAGTTCAGGGACCAAAATAAGATTTAAACATTTTCTTTAAATTCAACTAACATGTAGAGTGTGAGAATTCAAACTTATACTCATAAACACTATTTTTCACCCATTTGATTTTTAGTTTGTATTGCTTTCAAGATTAAGTTTATAAACATCACTTCTATTCATAAATTTTTATGTTTTATCATTTTTTTAACCAATATGAAAAAAATAAGTAAAGCACTGATTTTGTTTAAAGGTTAGTTTTCAAATGATATTTTGCTTTTAAAATATCACTAGAAGTTTAAGTGTTCCATTAAAAAAAAATAATTGAAGAATTCAAAAGAAACCCACCTATTTTTTTTTTTTTTTAAAAAGACTAAAAATGAAATTGTTATGAATTATAATTTAGGCAAGATAGGATAACAATTTTGTCTGTGATTTTTCATTTTTAGAATTTATAAATTTCAAAAATAAAAATCTAACTAATTACCAAACATGAATTTAATGATTAAATTTCTAACCATGGTCAATTTAAGAAAAAAAAAATATAAATCTCCATTTAGTAACGATTTTGTTTTTATTTTTTAGATTTTGAAATTTATGCTTCTTTTCTCATAAATTTCATACCATAAGTTTTCACTTAATTTCTTGAATAAATATTTGAATTCTTAATTAATTTTGAAATGAAAAATACTTTATTGGATTCCGGGCTACATTCCTTTGCTCTTTTGACAAAGAAAAAACAAATGGTTACCATATAAATTTTTTTGTAGAAGGGGTGGATCGTATCTAACACCTCAAGGTCGATAGAACAAATTTATTCCAGTTGAATTATATCATTTATCAAATAAAATATTTTTTTTAACAATATTATAGATAAAATGATTGAACTTTAAACTTTGAAGTTGATAATACAAATTCATGACGGTTACGTTATTGGCAAAAAGACTTGTTATATATATTAATCCCTTCTTGAAAATAACATTATTTATTTCCACTAATATATATTTTAATGTATTCCCTCAATTTTTTTAAAAAAGAAATTATAATCCATAAATAAATATTCAAACGCTCCACTCTCTAAATCCTCAATCAATTGATCAATCAATCATTTCAAGGAAAGAAGCTTTGTTCTCTCTAAACTCTCATCGTCTCTGTTTACGCTCATTCTTCTTCTTTCTCTCTGTTTGGTTCCTGAGTATAATCAGAGCCACGGAGATTCTTCAAAGGTAGTAATTTTCTCACCTGGGTTTTCTTTTCTGTCACTTGTACACCAATCTTTTGATTAGCTTCCGAGTTTTTGTCTTTCTCACTGTGTATGATGTTTCCACTGTCAATCTCAGTTCGATCGGCCAGTTTTCGATCTCTTTAGTTGCTAATTGCTGTATTCTTTTCCGATGAGGAGAAATGCGTTTGTTGTTCTTGTTACTTTAGTTTGGATGTGCAAATGGGGATGGGGGATTTTGGGAGAATTAGGGTTTTTCTTGGTTGTTCTTGCCGTCGATTGGAACATTTGTTTTCTATGAGGGTTTGTTCTTCCGCTGCTAAAGTTTATGAATTTAAGCAATCTTCACTTCTTTTTCTATTCTTTTTATTGATAAAAAGCCCAGGCATCTGATTCGTGTATCACTTCCTTGAAATGCTGCTCTGAGACCTTGCTTTATGCGAAGAAAAAGTTCCTAGCAATGTTTTGCCCTTATGAAGCTTCTCTTTTTCTTTTAGGGTTTTAACAACCCGAAGTGTTTTTTGAAATTTAATGCTCTTTGCTGATGTTTGATTTTGGTGCTCTATTGGTAATTGCTTTGAAAATTATGTAGAAATCAGTGGTCAATTGCTATTGATTTCAAAGTTTGTTGGCGGTGTTTATTTGTTAGTATAAGTCACGATTTTTCCTTTATTGTTCTTCACTCTGGTGGTGTAAGCTTTGTAGAATTATGCGTAGCACCTAATTCATTTAGAAGCTTAAAGACCTGGAAATGTGGTAGCTATATATAATTCGACTTTGATTTTGGAGTCTTGAAGTCGAAATCAACCGTTATTCATATACTGTCAGACGTCTATGCTGTTCAATGTCTGTGACTCTGTGGGTCCATGCGAAAGTGGTAATGTCTAGGATTTAATCCTTAACCATGGTTGTCCATCTTAGTTGTAATCTCTCCTCTCGTCTACTGAAATGATTATAGTAATTACAACTATAACATGCAGTTATGCAATGAGTGGCAACATACACTTTGGTATGTGTGGCACATCTACTATCAACTTATTAACTATATTGTTGTTTTATGTTTCTGCTTGGGATGGGTTAGAATACCTTTGTACAAAGGTGGTATAATATCTTAAATTTGGACAACCTACATGCATATTAATCTGGTCATGTTGCCAGGTGGATCCCCTTTGAATTTGTTCAGCCAATTCTGTCAATTCTTCAATGTCCTTGATCTGGTGCATTCAAAAAGCATGTGTCCTAGAGAAGATTCTGGTCACAAGTCGTGTACATTTCTCTTGAAATTGAGCAGAAGCTTGACTAGAGCTACATTGAGCATTCTAATGATTTTTTTTTTTTGTCAACCCCGGCACCTATTTCTTAAATTTATTAAAGGTTTCGATGTTTCATGACTCTAGAGATATCTATTGTTCCTTTGCTAAGCAACATGAATTTAGTACAGATGCCCTATTCATATGTTCTGAATGTGAATGTATCTCAACTTACATCAATAAAATACCTTTTAGTCATCACCAAAGTCTGACTTTAAGTTGTAATTTGTACGTTAACTTCCAATTCCATGTGCAGGTTCTTCCTTGCCACTGGATTGCTTACACTCAGCAAAGTTGAAGTTTTTCTGCTCAGTTTCTGTTGATTGTTGAAAAAAGTTATTCAATCCAGCAGCTGCATAGAAGTGCTTTGTTTTTACCCCATTGATATGGTAATTCTTGGCCTATTGCACATTATATACTTTGACGACCCCGCACCCCCCAATTCCATGTGCAGGTTTTTCTTTTCCTTTTTTATTAACTAAAAGAATCGAGTTTACTTAGCCTAAATGCAAAATTTCTTGTATTTGGGGTCTTTATTTATTTATTTATTTATTTCTATATTTTCACTTCAACTATGCTTTCTCTTTTTAATGAAATATTTTTATATATAGTGCACCTCACAAAAAAAAACCCGCGCCTTTGCGTGCGCTTTGCACCTAGACTCCAGAAGGCCCTCGGGCATTTAAAAACATTGGATCCCCTTATCTTTGGCCTCAAGGGGACCGGGAGTAAGAGAAACAATTAGGAAGAATGTATTTCTTCATGTCTTTATCCAATGGTTTTCTTACTGGATTTTTGAATTGATTTGATGTAGAATCGTTTAAATACAAACACCCAATGATCCCATGAAAAAAGATTTCTCCTTCCACCTTCCTATACCCCATTAATGGTGCATTCCTTTCAATCTGTTTCAGGCCACTAATGAAAATCTTCCGCCAAACGTTATAAAGCAACTTGCAAAGGAGTTGAAGAGCCTAGATGAATCCCCTCCTGAAGGCATAAAAGTAGGTGTTAACGATGATGACTTCTCAACAATATTTGCTGATATTGAAGGCCCAGGCATGTGGTTTACCACTTTTATAACTTAAGTTTTATCTCTCTGGCATGGAGCTCACTTTTCTAACTGAATTGTGATTGTTTCACTTGCAGTCGGGACTCCCTATGAGAATGGTCTCTTTCGCATGAAGTTGATATTGTCTCATGATTTCCCATGTTCTCCTCCCAAAGGTTTGCTCTGATAATCATTTGGTATAATTTGTGACATTAACAGCTTTGGCCTATAACTGATTTCATCTTGTGGACCATATTTATCTGAGGATCTGATCTGTATGAGTCGTTGATAAATTGAATTTCTTCTTTCCTGCAAAAAAAAAAAAAAAAAAAAAATCCTTCTCTGCTTCTCCGTTTCTTTTATTCTTACCCTTAGATCCTATTATTCCTCAATTTTTCTTAATTTCCTTACAGGTTACTTCCTTACAAAGATCTTTCATCCGAACATTGCAACCAATGGTGAGATTTGTGTCAACACTTTGAAGAAGGATTGGAATCCAAGCCTCGGATTGCGACATGTTCTAATTGTAATTCCTCTTCATGTTTCTTGCCTAATATCTTCATTGACTGAGGAGAACTGTTTTAAAAATGCTTTAGTATATTGATTTCAGTTTAAAATGTTTTGTTCAGAATCTGTGTATGATAGGTGTTATGTGGAACAGGTTGTTAGGTGTCTACTGATTGAACCGTTTCCAGAATCGGCTTTGAATGAACAAGCTGGCAAGATGCTGCTTGAAAATTATGATGAGTATGCCAGACATGCCAGGTGAGTCAGGCCCCCCTCCGAATTATCTGTTCTATGATATAAGGTGATATGAAATGCTGGAATGCTTATTATTGTTAATTTAGGTAGGGCTTTTCAGTTGATTTTATTGGTGCACGCATGTGATGTTGGACCCAATAATCACTATTCAAACTAAGAGTGAATTTGGTCAACTTTTAGGATGGTGAAAAGTCGTTTTGAAGTGTACGTCTGAAACATTATGTGAAAATTTTAGAAACTCTGGAAAACTTAGAAAGAAACACTTTAAAGAAAAAGAAGAAAAAAGGCTCCTGTTGGTTACAATTTTGTTTTTTGGTTTTCTATTTTTGAGATTTATGTTGGTTTCCTTCCAATTTTCTTAATATAGTTCACTTTGAACACTAAGCTTGGTTTTTTAAAAGTTGAAAACCAAATGGTTATCCAACAAAGATTAAATCTTAATTAATGTTCTTTAAAAGTACTATTATTTTCAACAATGCTCGCTCCTCCATGTTTGCTTTTTTCACATTTTCACATCCACTGCTCTGTTGTGTTCTATATTTGTTGTTAGGAAGAATTTAATTTTCTAGTAAATTGTAACTTCATCCTTGGAAAGATAAATGATGATGGTATGGTCAAATAACAAGTAGCTAACTTTCATCTTGCTTTGCCAGGCTCTATACAGGAATCCATGCAAAGCCAAAACCGAAATTCAAGACTGGAGCCATCTCGGAGTCCACAACCGCCCTCAATGTCGACCCGATAAATACGTCGGCACTTAATACAGATCTGATAAACACATCTGCTGCATTGCCTTTGGCATGTCCAACGGCCCATTCTAATACTGCAGTCAGAGGTGGTCAGGAGCAACAGCAGCCAAATGTTGTTTCGACACCAGCCTCGGAATCAGGAGTTGGGGGCTCCGGGGGGGCGGTTGCAGCAGTGGTCAAGAAGGAAGCTGGACCGTTAAAAATGCAGAGTGACAAGAAGAAGATAGATGCAAGAAAGAAAAGCTTGAAGAGATTGTGATGTTATATTAAATGAGTGAAAATGTCAAATTAATGGCCAGCTTTTTAAGGTTAGCTCTCTTGTTCAATAATGGTGGGCGCTTTAGAAAAAAAGAATTTAGAACTGAGAGTTAAAAGAAGTGTTGTGCAACCAACTTGTAAGGAACACATTTTCATTGGCTGAATCACTTACGGAGTTGACTTCTTCCTTCAACATTTCCTTTTCCTTTTAAATATTTCCATTAAAAATAAATGTTTGCATAAATTTTGCTTAGATTTGCCTTAAATTATATTGGTCGAGTTGAGATGAGTATGAATTGACTTGAAAACTCAGAATTCAATATTCTATTAGTTAACTATTATTGTAGGAAGCAAAAATACCATTTGGGCCTTTTATTTATGTTTTGTGTAAGAAACATTTACGCAAAGAGCAACATTCCAAATAGCACTTGCCAAAAGAACCCACATCCAAACCGAGATTTATAATAAAAGACTAATTAGTGATTTCGATACTATGTCTGTTATATTATATGAAGAGCATAAAGTTGAATGAATTCGAATCTTCTTGATTTATACTAAATCACTAAAATCTAACTCATTCAAGTTCGTTAACTTCACCAACCCCTATTTTTTTTTTGCAAAAATCATTAGCGCCCGTCATTTATAAAATCCAAAACCACGACTTGAGAGTTTCTTGACTTTTTTTTTCTCCCCTTTCAAAAAGGTAGGATTTTTCAGCAGAGGGATTCTTAAGATTTTTTTAATAATTAGATCACCCAAAGTTAAAGAAATACAAAGAAGATATTTTCCGACTGTAGGCAATATAAATAAAAATTAAAATTAAAAAATTAATTGAAATATCATTTTAATTCAAATATTTTAAAATTTGTTCAATTTAATCCATAAACTTTCAAATTTTAGTCTTTATAAGTAAAAAAAAAGTCTTAAATCTAGTCTCTCAACATTAATTTTTATTGAAGTTGATTAAATGATAATAATAACTTTTATGTAAGACTAAAATTAAAGATCTACAATTAAACATCTTAAAGGTAATTGTTTTAAATGAAAAAAACTACCAAAAATATGAGGTGTCACAATTTATAATGATAGACATCTATCAGTGTCATTTTACTATATTTATAAATAAATTATTCAACTATATTTTAAATTGCTTATTTTTCTATATTTAAAAATAATCCTCGAAAGTATAAGACTAAAATTAAACCGCGCACAATAAGGACCAAAATAATACTTTATATATAAATATATGGTATTGAGATTTGAGGTGAGAAGGTAATTTCAGTTGTTTAGTACACAAGGTTCTTCCAAAAATGGATGGTAGGCCAAAATCCAAATGATATAATAAGAAACTTCCAACCATATTTAAATCTTCTTTAGAAGAACTTGACGTTGGGCGTTGGCAAAGAGAATAAAAAGCAGGAAAAGAAAGAAAGAAAAAGAGGAACAGCAAAAACACTTTTTCTTTGTCACATGATTGATGATGATGATGATGATGATACATATTCAAACTCAAAACGTCACAAACAGAAAACAAACCACTAATTCCTAACATGGATTTTGATTTAAACTCAAGATTGATGGATGATGATGAGAATCAAAGACCAAACCAAGAGAAGATCCAATTATAATGAAGTCAACAATCATCCCCCTTTTTCATTTTTTTTTATTAAGATTATTATCATTTAGTTCTTGGTGATAGTAGAAGGAAGGATATGATGACGCTCACTTGGCCATCATGACCTTGACAAATTCGTCGTAGTTAATCTGGCCATCGCCATCCACATCGGCTTCTCTGATCATCTCATCCACTTCCTCTTCGGTCAGTTTCTCGCCTAGATTCGTCATCACATGGCGGAGCTCAGCAGCGGAGATGAAGCCATTCTGATCCTTATCGAACACACGGAATGCCTCTTTCAACTCTTCCTCTGAGTCCGTATCCTTCATCTTCCTAGCCATGAGGTTTAAGAACTCTGGGAAGTCGATTGTTCCGTTACCATCAGCATCCACCTCATTGATCATGTCCTGAAGCTCCGCCTCGGTTGGATTCTGACCTAGCGACCTCATAACAGTACCAAGCTCCTTGGTTGTGATACAACCTGAAAGATCACGGCAAAACACAAATTCAGTGAACTGAAACTCGTGATATCCTAATTTTTCACTCAGAATCAGAATAATCATCTCGCAGCATAACAGCTTCCACTTTTTATAAATCAAAATTGAATCCGCAAAATTATGCAGAGATCCGACACGAATGAACAAGATATTAGAGAAGCTAATCCTAATCCTCGATCATAGCAAAAGAGATATATAAAACCGGAAATAAACAAAAAAAAAAAAATCGGTATAAATCACAGAAAACACAGATGCAGGAAAAAAAAATCCAACGGAAAACAGAGATCCGGCATACTGATGAGAACATAAGAAGGAAAAGCAATGCAGAATCAAAAGAAAGAGAATAAAAATAGAACGAACCGTCGCCGTCCTTGTCAAACAAGCTGAAGGCCTCCTTGAACTCAGAGATCTGATCATCGGTCAGTTGATCCGCCATTGGTGATTACTGAAGAAGATAATGAAATGCAGTAGTCTTTTACACCGAGGAAACGATTCAGAAGAAGAACTTCGAAAGTATAGGACCTAGAGAGAGAAAGTTAGAGAGAGAGGGAAACGGCGGCCACCGGCCGGAGAAGATGAAGAAGAGAGGTGTTTTCTTTTTCTTTTTCTTTTTTGGTTGAAATTGTAAAGGACGTTGGAGAATTAGTTTGGTTTTTCTATACGAGCGCTCCACCTCCTCTTTAAATGCTTCGAATCTAGACTTTTCTTTCGTACTATTTTACCTTTTTACCCTTCTTCTTTTTTCCTAATTACCACTTTCATTTTCACCTTTTCTTTTTGCCTTTTTCTTTCTTCCGTCATTTGGTTGGTGAATTTACCATTATGCCCTTTTGAAGATTAAATCAATAATATGTTTTTTTTCCCTTTTTATTTGAGTTTCTTAGGTTAAAATTTTGTTCCTCGAACTAGTCAGTAATTGTTAGGAGAAATGATATCCAAAAATTGGATATACTAGTAAATTGATTATACCTTAATTAGATATAGTACACACAAATACAAAATAAATAATGTTCAAATCCAAAAGTAAGCTATGTGATATAACAAGGTTTATGAATTGAAATCACTAAGAACCTCAAGATATTATGGAGATGCCAATAAATAGTTGTGACACATTTCTAATAAGTATTGTTTTAAAAACAATTATTTGTTATGTATGATTGCAGGCAGACTAAATTGATTGTCTCAATAAAATACAACGACTAACTCTAGTAAAATTGCAAGTTTGAATTTGGCAAAACTCTTGGATACTTACTCTCAACTCGACTCAAGATTGAAAGAAATAAAGAAAGTAGAGAACTCTTCAATTTTGAATGTGATGCTACAAAGGAATAAACAAGTTGTTATTTGAAGGCTGACAATTTAATAACTCTCCAAAATACAAAATCAAATCAAATAAAAATAAGAATTGAAACATTTGTTAAATTTGACTCAATTGAATTAATACTTGACCAAAATCAAACATAACTCATTCAAATTGAAGAAACTACACATTAAACTTTCACATGTTAAATCTGTATATGAAATATCATCTAATTTGAAGAAATTTCTAACTATGAACTTATCTATATAATGAAATACATTTGTTTATGTTTGAGTATTGTTTCGATATGAATATCCTTTGGTAATTCCCAAAGGAGTAATTACTATAGTTATGTCATCTCATTTTTTTCTCTCTCTAAATATTTAGAGTATTTTCATAATCAACCAGATTTTGAATTCCCACAAAGGAAACAGATGGTAGAACTACTAAAACAGAAGCCAAAGATGATTGGGTTGGTTTTTGTATTTTGAAAAATTTATTATGGTCCATTTAAAGTGAATTCTATTAAGATCAACGCAAATGGATTAAAAAAATTATTATGAATTATGCTACATACAATTTTTTCTTTAAAATTAGAAGTTCAAATCATTCTAACTTATATTTACTATACTAACCAAGATTGAAGTAAAGAATGATTATTTGATTGACCATCTAATTTTTAAAAGATAGTCTTAATATATTTCTCTACGGTATATAGGGACACTTTTCATTGGAATTATGATGTTATTGGAAATAAATAAAGGAAATATTATAGTTATATATTTAAACAATGACTTCATTCTTTGACTCAATATTTTTTTTAAAAAATGTCAAAAGATGAAAAGGCAAGGGTATTTGAGGAATTTAAAAAAGTTTAAAGATTGAAATATCTCAAACAACCCACCAATGTTTTTTTCTTTTTACTATATACCTTCAACTTTCTAGAAGGAATCTTTAAAGAAAAGACAAGTCAATTTTTTCTATTAATATACTGAATTGGGTTAATTTTAACCTTAATATTTTAGTTTCATTTAAATTGAATTTTAAACTTAAGAGAGAGAGAAAAAAAAAAACTCGAAATCAAATTCTTCTGAAAAGAAAAAAAAGCTAGAAATCAAGCTATTTGAAAAAGGAAACCCAAAATTCAACCAAAAATATTCAAATTCTTATACAAATCCAACCAATCATAGAAGCTGAAATTTATTAATATATAAAAAAAGAAATTGCGAATGGTACTTTTAGAACTAATAATTAACTACGTAACAATATTTATTAAAAATGGTAAATATAGCAAAATCTATCAACGATGACTCTTGGAGATATTACTGATAAGTTTGAGAACTTGATTTTAATTTTGTTATATCTATAAATTCTTTTATATTGTGTTATATATGTTAATATTTTGTGTTTGATTGATACATTGGTAACTATCCCTGAAAATAAATAAATAACACTCTTACTACACATACTTGTAAAAATATAAAGAAAACATTAGAACTTATGTCTTGGATTAAAAAAGCTTGGAAAACAAATCAAGGGCATTTGAGGAATTTCGACTTCCAAAAGACAAAATTGGAATTTGCAACATAAATAGCCAACCCACTAGGGGTAAAATGGTAAATTAACAGATAAAGGTTCTGAAAAAGAAGAGCCTCCAGACAGAATCACGTACGATCCAAAGGGATCAAAATCGGAGGAAAACTGTCCTATCATACTGCCACGTGGAATTTAAAAACCAATAATACCATAACACGTAGAGCTTTAAAAAATAATACTGTGGTAACGGCCGTATGGGATCTTGCCCTCTCCACGTAACGGTAAAACTGAAGGGGTTACAAATTTTTTACTCGGGGAAAAAAGTGAAGTGGGAAAAAAATTACAGGGCCGCAGTAAAATTCGGGGGGGTGGTGGGTGGTTAAAAGTTTCCCTGTCTTAAGTTTTAAATATTAAAAAAAAAGAATAAAAAGAGATGAGTCAACGGAGAGAGAGAGAGAGAACGCGGTTACGCGGGTTGGACGCTGCGTGGTCATTTGGTTCACTTTTGACTGCCACGTCATGCGAACCGGTCGCCTTCTGTCTATTCTGTGGTGGGCTCCACCCTCTTTAATTTTTTCTTTTTCATATTTGAATATTCTTTTTGGATATTATTATTTTAATGAAAAATATCCTTCCATCATTTTTCCGTTTACTAGTTCCTGTATTTTGATTTTTTTTTTCATTTTAATCCTTATATTTTAAAATTTTACATTTTTATCTTATACTTTTAATTTTAATTTATCTTTATTTTTAAACTTTCAAAAAATGAACGTTTCGAAATCCCTTTAAAATGAAAAAATGATCACTTTCTAAAATTACAAAGACCAAAATGAACAAAAGTTGAAACTATAAATACTAAAATGAACCAAAATTAAAATTATATTTATCACAATGAACTAAAATTGAAAGTATAAGAACCAAAATAAAATAAAATTAAAAATATAGGGATCAAAATGACATTTTAAAAATACATCAACTAAAATGAACAAAAATTAAAAGTATATGAATTAAGGTAGTATTCAAATTTTTTATTAAAAATAATATATCATTACTAGGGATGACAATAACACTCATTTGTTTCACAAATTTTGACATGGACATTTATCTTATTTATTTCATAAAAAATGTCTTTTTAAAATATTATGAATAGAATTTTAAGACCATCGGACATGAGTTTTTTAAAACTCTATATATACATAAAAGATGGATAGTAAAAATATTAACTAATTAATTTATAAAATTAATCGTTACTATTAATTAATTATTAAATATAAATATGTTAGTTAGACTTAATATATTTCAGTTAATATATTATATTTAACTATTTAATATAAAATTATATTTTGAATGATTAATAACCCAATTAATTTTTATTTAATTAATTATTTGTAATAATTTATTTATATTCAATTCATGTTTAATGTAAAAAAATATCATTTATTTTTATTTTAAGTGATTACATAATATAATATAACAATAGGACAATTATTTTAAATGTCAAAACTGTTGGAAATATTTTTAAATATAGTAAAATGTGATATATTAGTGAGAGACAATGATAGACACAGATAAATGCCTATCAATATATTTATAAATAAGTTAGCTCATTTTTCTATTATTCGACGAGATTTTTAAAGAAATTTACTTCACTAAATTCAAACTTTGTATTTGGATTGATTTGTAGTATATGTAGGTACAAGCTCTAATATATGTTCCTTTAATTCTTTCTTTCGAACGTTAAAAGAAGTTTAATTCTTCCAAATCTTCTTAGAGTTTCAACTTCGATGTCTTCAGGAACTTTGAGTCTTAGTCTCCAAAGTCTTTGGTTTTCAGATTTTTAGAGCTTGGGAGCTTTAGCCGTGAGAGCTTGAAGAGTTTTGGTTTTCAGTTCTTCAAACTTTGAGGGCTTCAGTCTTTGGAGTTTGAGAACTTGGGAGCTTCAGTATTCAGAAGTTGAGAGCTTCAGAGCTTCGATCTTCAATTATTCAGATCTTCAGAGCTTCTTATTTTCGTAGGGTTGACAAAAATCTCTGTCGGTTCCTAGGGACGAGGAGGGTCTCCTCGACCCAATTTTTTTTTTATAAAATTATATATAACAGTAGCTATTCTTTTGATTTTTTTTTTTGACTTTTTTTTAATTCATTTCATAATATAAATTATCTTCAACTTTTTATTAAATTTACAATAAAAAAATCTAAAAATTTTCAATTATTGATTTAAATAAATAAAATAATAATAATAATACCAATTTGTTATATAAAATATTTAAAGTTTAAATATAAATACCAATTTTAATTGATTTTAAATAAAAAATAATTAAATATAAAAATATAAATGAGAAAATTTTCCAATGGGATCCAATCTCTGGATGGAGAATCCCGACTCCCCAAAACGGACAATGGGGTGGGGATGAGATTATAAATCCCCACTCCCCATCCCTATTCCTATCCGGTTGCCCGCCCTGTATTTTAGAGCTTCCAATCCCCTTAAGATGAAGGGTGAGACTCCTATTTATAAATTTACTGACATTAATTATTCTACATATCCAAACACACATTAATTATCTCATACATTTAAATTATATGTATTTAATATTCATACCCATGAAACAATACATGTAATTTAAATTAGTTTTTGGTAAAAAAACATGTTATTTAATTAAGTATAGACAAAAATAGGATGAATTAGGGATGTTCGTGGGTTGGTTGAAGTATTTTTTTAAGCTCATCTTAATCGTTTGGATCGTAAGTTTCTTAAACTCAAATAACTCATATTAAATAATGTATCCAATCCAACCAAACCACATTTTGGGTTTGATTGGTTTGGATTAATCTGATCAATTATTTTAATTTTTGTTCTAGAAACAAATAAAAGTTTAACATGTTAAATTTATTTAATAATTTTTATATACTAAATTGAGATTATCTCAATTTCCGTTTATATTATGAAAATTTTCTTTCAAAAATGCTAAGAAGTTAAATTATCTAAAAATACTAATAAATTAAATAAAATTAGAATAAATATATGTGTATTATTAGGAAAAAAATACTTTTTTAAAATTAAAAATAAGTTCGGGTTTATTCGGGCTAGTTTAGATGAATCCATGAACCAACCCAATCTCTAATATTTTCATTTATTTAAACTCAATCCAATCTAAATGAGTTGATAACCTAATTCAAATTATACGTATTGGGTTAGGTTAATCGGTTATTCGGATCATCGGATTTTTTGCATACATAATAAAATATGGACAAAAATGGAGTTGCAAAATTATGGATCGGGTATACAAGTAACTGCACAAAATTATTTTTTTTCTTTTCACAACCACTCTACACTTTCATTAAAAATAAAAATAAAAAAAATTATTTTTTTAGTTTTGCCCAAGAATAAGGTGGGATTGGAACAAATCCGGATTGTTTTTTTGGACTACCATACTTACTTCTTAAATAATTTTAAATCTGGAAGAGATTTGAAAAAATATCCATTTATGTCCCTTAACTTCGGATATAATATTAATTAAAGTTTTAAACTATTAATTGTATCAATTTAAATTCTGAATTTTAATTAATTTATCAATTTACATTTTCTTTAAGATTTTATATTGGTGCATGAATAATTTTTAAATAAATCATAACCAAGATTCCAATTTGATTCGCTTGTGAAAGTTAGATGTTTAATTGATAAAATTATAGATCTCACATAATGATCATCCATACGGAACGTATGTAGTAGAGATTATAAATTGATATACTTACAAAAGTTTAGAATTAAAAGTGACGGAATTATTTGTTTATGGTTTAATTGATATAAGTTCAAAGTTTAAAGACATAAATTAATGTTTTCTCAAATAATAATAATAATAATAATAATAGTAATAATAATAATAATAATAACAATAATTTTATTAAAAAAAATCCTTAAACTTTATCATTTGTTTTAAAAAATACTTAAGAACTGTCCAGATGCTAGAATGTAATCAAGATTATTGAGAATCAAAAAAGTGTTAGAATGCATGAGAAATTGAGAGCGGAACATAAATAGGTTTGTGAAGCATGAAAATGGTGGGAAAGAGGGTTAGGTTGAAAATTGTGGGAACAGAATAAGTATGACACCACAAATTGTTCCCAAAATGCTCAATTCAAACATGGGTTTTAGATTACATAACATTACAAACCCTTCCCATTACGGTTCCCCAAATAACCTCTTATGTTTGTTCAAAAGTTGTAATATTACTCTACCTTTTATAAATATTTTCAAAACAAATGTTAGAGTAAAAATGCGTTAGAATGTCAAGTCGAAATTGAGATTTGAAAAGGTGGGATGATAATTTAGAACAGTGTGACAATCCAAAATTCTATTCAAGTTACCAACACACTCATGATACTATACAAGTCACGATCTAAAAGTTGTACAATTTAAACTCTACACTTAAAATAAATTGGGTACATTTTTTATATTATCAAAGCACTCAATTATGTGTCGATGCTTTCAATTAGTTCAATTTGTGTTTTTTGGTTGCCAAAATTGAGTTTATTATTATTTTTTTATGTGCTTTATTTTGCATCTAGGGTCAAATGTTTTCGTAATTCTAAGTTAAATCATTCGTTTCATTATTTTAGGTGTACAATTATCGAATTTAGCATTGAAATTGTGATAATAACTGCAACATTTATTCAAGTACAAAGTTTCAGATAGATATGAAATTAAAGTGCCAAGTTAATGATGACCCAAATGCCACAAAAAAAGAAAAAAAAGGTTTAGCTAGGTTTTTTCCCCAACATCCTTAGCATTGAAGAGTCGGATGAGAAACGTTTGAGATTGTTGTTTTATCTAACAAGTCATACAAATAAAAGAGATGAATTTATTGATTCAAAAGTGACAATGATAAGATTGATAATAAAGAAAGAGAATTAATATTTTAATTCTCCACCTTAACGAGAGAAAAATAATTGACTAAATTCTATTGAACATGACTCATAGTGAACATTTATCAAACAATCAACCCAAGAGTTATTTACTTACGATATCTAGTTGACATTCATAAGAAATATCTCATGAATTATGAGTTCAATAAACCTTGTTTAACAAAAAGAAAAACGTCCCTCGCTCATTATCAGACAATCACTTATTCATCAGCTTCGTGTTGGACTAATAATTTTCATTTTCCATCTCGTGAAAACCTTTCAACACATGTTCAATAGGGAGACTGTTAAAAAGAAGACGATATAATACATGCTTTAGTCTGGTTGGTGTAAAATAATAAAAGAATAAACTCTCAATAAAATCTAAAGGAGATGCAAATAAAGAAATCAAACAATGTGATGTGTATACAAATATGGAGAATACCATGTATAGAAAAATTATTGAATGAAGCCATCACATAATAACCGTTGACGTGAACTCAAAAAGTTGACAGATAACACTAGATAGATATAAATTCAAAATACTTCTCTCTCATAGATCTGTGCGCATAGAAGGTTAAGAATCACTCCAGAGTTGATCACACTGCAGCACAAGCCCATACTACACAATACAATTCTTCCTAAGAGGGAAAAAGAAACCCTAGATTAGTCTTTTTCTGCATGGCTGGCAAGCTCAAGCTCAAGATCATATTCAATGATTAAATCAGCAATCACAACCCCTTCCCATTTGATGACTGCCTTTTGCATTTTGAGTTTATATACCAATTTAGACCCTGTTTGTAGTGTTCAAATTTACATACCAAGATTCAAGTGTTGAAAAAGGCAGAGCAATTGACAAAAAGAATGGACCAAGATGAACAGAAAACCTTTCCCAGCTCACAATGACTACTACTCCCATGACAGCAAACTTGATTAGAATACCAAATTTCTTCTTGTCATCTAGCTTCCTCTTCATCATCATCACTACTTCCACCAAACATGGCAGCCATTTTCGTTGCCAATTTTGCAGCCATTTCTCTCCTTTGAAAATCAGGCATCAACCTCAAGCTGTCACGCATGTTCCCTATCTCAGACATCAACCGTTCTAAATCCTCGAGATCAAGAAGTTTTCCCTCGCATGGATCCGTCATTTGATTATGTTCTCCATCAAAAGCCACAGGGTTTTCTTCACCGTTGGGCTGTTCAAAGATATTTTGACATGCTCGGTCTTGCTCGGCAATGTCATCATCCTTTCGATGAGCTCCAGCATCTATGGACGAACCTTCTCCATTCGACGAGCAACCCTTGTAATCATCCCATGGCTCAGCTGAACCCCCAGATAATATTTCGTAGTCAATTTCAAAATCAGATTCTTCTTCTGATAATTCTGATTGGAGAAAACGAAAAAGGCATAGACTTTAGAATTTTAACTGACATGAAACAATCTACTGAAGATTAATATAATCCCCCAAAAAAAAAGAAGAAAAAACCTTCTTCTATGGGTAATGATGCCTTGGTAATCCTATCTCCAGATTTTAGAATCATTCCAGGCCACATATGAGCAGAAAGAGCACCATAGAGCCTTTGAACTCCTTGTATATCACCATCAATTGATAAACCTGTAGAATATAGTATAATTATGTTCAAACTATCATCTTGTTGGATTTCTACAATGCATTTACCAGCACAAATTTCAATTTCCTACCAATACACGTGATATGAAAGGGATAGGTTTCACAAACTCAAACCACTGTCAAGGAGGTTTCATGAAAATATCTTGAGTAATTATCCCTAGACAGTTAGATAGTTCTTTGTTTAGAACTATGCCGGTTTTCAAAACCGGAGCCATCAACCGCTCAGCCATCTCTCTGGAAGATTTGTTTCTATTTCCATATATATAGAAAGTTATAAAATCATCGTATAGTAATCCAGAGGTTGTGAACTAGAAATACCTTAAGAAAATAGCAAATGGTAGGACAAGGATCTTACATTTATCAAAATCTGCATTAGATGCACAAGCCTCAATGAACTCAATATTGCGTTCAATGCACCATGCCAAACATGACCTCCTAGTTTCCCAAGAGAAGTCTTCGTCTCCCAATAAACTACTTCCTTCAGTTTCGGAAATTCCATATTCAGCTGTATCTGAATAATCTATAGAAGAGTCTTTAAGTCTCTGCTTTTGCAGAAGTTTTCTGTACTCAATATGAACTGGATGACCTGGAACAAGATCTACTTTATTTCCTATGCATAATAATACATCAATTTTTTGTAGATCAACATGAGCAACCCAATCCTGAAGCATCACAAGAGATGAAAGCTGCAATGAAAAAATAGTAGTAGGCTTAAGAACATATGACATCAACAAAAAATCGATCAACACAATCGCAGTTAAGATACTAGATTCCCAGGAGACATAAAATTAGAGTAGAAACAAAATGAAATCAGGCAAATAGACAGGACTAACATCATTCATGTCAAAGACCATGACCAAGGCAGCCAACTGATTGAACATAGGCAAAGCCTCGATGGAAAATTCCTCATGCAAATGAGCCACTGATACAGAGACATCAGCTGTGTAATATTGCGTATTGATAGTCCAACTGGTTGCCAAGGAAAAATAAATCCATTTTTAGGTCAAATTTACATCAAGCAACCTAGAAAAAGCTAGTAATTTCATTTTGACCAGCTACAAAGAAGGATACATTGATAGCTGGAAGAAGAAAAATGAAAAATTCTTTTATTCACCCATGGACTGAAACTTGAGAGGATGAATTCAAAGCGTCTTCAAAGTCCACAGTGAGTAATCCTACAATTTCAGAAAAATATTGGGTACCGAAAATGATCAGTTTCTCAAATGAAAACTGCCAAGTATGATGATTCTTTTTATAATCCATGAATGTCAAGACACGTGCATCTAGACAAACCCCACTAACTTAACAACATTAGTCACAAAGGAAAATTACATAATAAAGAGAGAAAAAACAGATAACTATCAAATACAAATTTTCCTTCTATGAAATTGTGGTCACTTTTCTCCATTACAAAATTACAATTAGATGAAATATATGTATATATACATATATAGATATATAGATATACAGATACATACACGAGATTGTGCCCAGGATTATGTATAAAAAAAAATGAGAATATTCCATGGTGTTGAGAGAATTGAGATGTCAATCCAATCATTATAATACTATAGGACTACTGTAGTAATTGAGAACTTCAATAAGGTCAGTATCGTACACCGTACGGACTACAACCAGGCATAATGACAATCAGCTTAATAAACTGCAACAAGCAAGAATTGAAATAGATCGAATTTAGATATGTTAGAGAAAGAGAATTACTAGAGAGGAGGGAGCGCTTGCCAACATTTGAGGATCCAATGAAAAGGATGCCAGGTCGACTCTCCAAAGGAATTGGATTCAGAGGTAATTCTCCACACATGGCTATTCTTTATTTTGAACTCCAACCTTCAAATTATTTTCTAATAAATGTACCAAATAAAGCACATGTGAACAAACGGCCAAAGACCAAAGAGGTGTAGCGTAGTTGAAGAGTCTTCAAGCATAAGATATGAGTTGCAAGTTAATTAAAAATATTTTACTATCATGTATTTCAATTCATTTAGAAAAAAGTGTAATAACATCAGAACATGAATGATGAAAACAAGCAGCAACAACAACCAAAGAAGAGAAAAGGGCATACAAACAGAAAAATTAAATCAGCTAATCCTTCTCCCACCACTTGACTTATTTTAGTCATGATAGTAACTAACTAAAGCAAAAGTTCACCATAAATCCTTAAGAGAGAAAAAAATGAAATGAGTAATAAGAACTCATCTAGTTTATCACTATGTACTTGCCATCAGCAACCTTTTTCCACAATTCCTCCCGTTCCATTAACAATCTCTATAGTACTCAGAAATCATGCTTCATTCCTCACGTCTAAACTCTCAAGAAAAAAAATTTGAAATGAGCAATACGCAACTACTTTTTCACTCCACAATTCCTCTCATTCCATCAATCCACTTATTCTCATCTTGCCAATACAAACTCACTCCACCAACTTAGTTGTGAAGTATTATTTCACCAAGGGACTATATGTTCCCTCTCCCTTTCCATCCCAAAGGATATCTATGGGAATCCTTCCTGCCTATACCTTAGAAAAGAATAAATGTAATAGTCCTTTCTCTTTGCTACAAATTTTACAGCAACCTCATCTCCAAAGAAAATGTGTAAGGTGAAAATTCTATGTACCGATCTAGAAACCTTCTGATACTCCTGCCTAAACCCCCTGATTAATCAGCCTGCTTAATGTGTCACCAGGGAATACAAATTGAAAGCGAAGGGTAAGATCTTCCACACTGTCTCAGACCTATAGTAGCTAAAATCTACCTTCTTGATCTCCCCATTCAGGAAAATCAAGAACTTAGCTAGAGTTGAAATTCCATATAAACCCAAAACCCTTTTTCCTCAACATGGTTCGAGGAAATGATCAATTAGCATGATCGCTTCTTCTTCTAAATTAGTTTTGAACTATCGTTTTTTAAACCCTTTACACTCCTCCAGGTAATAATTCACAATTGAACTGATCATTTAACGAGATTTGGGCTTCAGAAATTAGCACATATCAAACAAATCTTCACTTTGTCCATCAGAAAAATGAAAAAACAGGCCGAAATTCATGAAGACGCTGAAAATGGAAGATGCGGGCTTTGTATTCAAGTAACTTTCGGGATAAGATAGCTGGTAAGGGAAACGAACCTTTCTTTTCAGACGCTGAAGCCGAACGCCGGAGACCAACGACGAAAACCACCGGCGCTGAAGATGTTGAAGACGAACGACAAAGACAATGGCAGAGACGAAGGACGAAGACGACGGCGTTTAATCAACCGGCGAAGACGACCAACGGCGTTGTCCACGTTTGAATATGCAATTTAGGGTTTCATATTTTATTATCACATAAAATATACTGCTTCTTATAAATAATAAAAATAATGATAATAATAAACCTTGTTAAAATGATGATAAATGTGAAGATTACAACGAGAACACAAATATCAATAAAATATAATATCAAAAGAAATTAAACATAATATATAAATAAATTAAATTAGCAAAATATAAATAAATTAAATTAGCAAAATATAAAATAAGAAATTTTTTTAATTTTTTCACTTTTCTAATTTTCACGGAATTTAACAACTTGACAAGTAGAAGGTAGATTACATAGATACTAATAATGTGTGATGTTGACATAAAGGAATTCAGGTGAAGGTTCCTTGAGAACAACGACTAAAAGTTGTTTGCCCAACCTTTGAAAAGGAAGAAAATAATAGAGACCCTCATTGGCTGTATAATTGATTCTGTTAAGTCCTGGAAGATGGACAACACATTGGGAAATAAGGGCACAACACATGGTTAATGGATACTAAGCATGAACATCTAATAAACATCTATTATCATAGTATTTATAACAAAAATATCATTTTAATCTCTTCATTTTGAAGTTTTAGTTCATTTTAAGTCACGTATCTCTCGAGAAATCTTAAATAAATTTAGTCTGTATTGTTTGTTCATTATTGTTTTTTTAAATAATATTATTTAAGCAAAAAAAACTCTTTTGGTCCTCAATTTTCAACAATGTGTACATTTAGTTCTTCAGGTTTTAAATTAGTCAATTTAGTCTTTGAACTTCCGTTTGGTAACTATTTTATTTTTTAAAATTAAGTCTACTGACAATATTTTCACCTCTAAATTTTTTCTTTTGTTATTTACTTTTTACCAATGGTTTAAAAAACTGAGACAAATTTTGAGAATTAAAAAAGTAACTTTCAAAAAGTTGTTTTTATTTTTAGAATTTGCTTAAGAATCCAACCATTATACTCAAGAAAGATGTAAATTATTGCAAGACATGTGGATGAAATAGACATAATAAAAAATAGAAACTAAAAACTAAATGGTTACCCAATGGGGTCTTGAGTTTTCCATAATAAATTTAAAAGGTCTCTCAACTAATAAATCTATTAATTTAAACATAATATTGACTAGATGGTAACGTGGCAAGATGGGTTGGGAAAAAATAATTTTTTAATTTTTCTCTACTCTCTCTTATTTCTCTTTCATGTTCATTATCTCTACTCCCTCTCCATCTTCCTGTTTGGATTTTGAGCGTTTAGGGTCAAATTCTCTATTACTTTACTATTGAATGCATTGTAGGTAGGAGTGTGTAGGAACCAACGAAAACCGGTTAATCGGTTCGGTCCGATTTTTTTTTAAAAAAAGTTGTGGTTCACTAAGTAGACGAACTGACCAGTTTGGTTCAGTCCACGGTTCGTTGTCCTATAAAACCGAAAAAACCGAATCGACCTGTACCGATTCAGGTTGGTTCGGTTCAGAAATCAAATTGATGGAAATTGGTTTCTACAGTTCTGTTTTCTTGAGAACCGTAGACTTTCGTTCGGTTTATGGTTCGGTCTAAAATCGGATCGAATCAAATTGTGCACACCTCTAATTGTAGGTTCATCCCAAATTTTCTGTCATGGAAACCAAAACAAGAGGAAAATAAATAAAAAAAATGATAATGGATTAATTAATTAATACCTAAAATGAATGAATCTGCATTTAATTAATCTGCTTTTGCATTCTTCTAAAGAAGAAGATTCAATTTAATTGATATTTCTTTTCTTTTTCCATTTCCCCAATCCCTTGCTTAGGGTTTCTAAACGTTATTTGTTTAAATTGTGATTTTTGTGTTTATTTAGTCTTCCTTTCCAATGGAATGTTTATTAAAATTTCCAACTTTGTGATACTTTTAAATATGCATAAATAGATACTGAATATTTTGATAACACTATTTATTGTTTGATTTTTCAAGATCAAACTAATTAAATTTTTTATAACTATTTGTCGTTTCTCCGAGAATAGGACAACCCATAAATCCAAGCTGAATAGGAGAGAAGATGGTGAGGAAGGAGAGAGAGTAAGAGGGAGAAAGAAGAAGAGAGAAATAAGAGTGAAGAGAAAGATTAAAAAATATATTTTTTTTCCAACCCATCTTGCCAGATCACCAACTAGTCGATATTATGTTTAAATTTAATAGATTTATTAGTTGAAGGATCTTTTAAATGTATTTTGAAAAATTCATGGACTCAATTAGCCAATTTAAAACCTCAGAGACCAAATGCACATATTCTTGAAAACTCAAGGACCAAAAGAATATTTTTTCCTATTATTTATTAACACTTTCACTCTAAATTTTGAAAACATATTTACATATTATATTTCTTTGCATAAAAATTATTATAATTATTTAGTCAATTTCGATATAAATTAACATTGGGAGACTAAACTTAAGATTTATTAACAATTGACGGACCCAAAATGGATATTTGAAAGTACAAGGACTAAAATTGAACAAATCTTAAAGTATAGGGACCATAATGATATTACTTAGGTTATTAAAAAGTATAAAATTAAGTTATTAATTCATAGGCATCAATGCAATATATTTTCTAGTGGTCTTTTTTATTTGCTTAACATTTTAGTTTAACCCTTCAATTGCGTACATATTTTCCTAAAGATTTAACACTCAATTAAGATATTAACTTAAAATGTTCACAGATATTTTACAATTTTTTACATGTAACATTTCATTTGAGATAGATTATCAAGAGGTTTAGGACTTTTTATGATATCACATGTCAAATTGTATGGAAATGCAATCAAAGTCTATTGGGATGTATGTGATAACGGGCAGAAATGCACGTTATTACAGGGTAAAGTCATAAAACAATGCAGGATTGCATTGGTAAAAATATACAATATTGCGTCCAAAAGCATTAAGTTCACAATATTGCGATCGCATGCATCCATCGCATTAAAACAACTAACGTATATATTTTTGTGCAGAAAATGCATTGGCGCAAGGCAGAAATGCAATCCGAATAAATTAACGTCCGAGCGCATTGAGAGATTGCAACCGCAAGGCGATGCGATCGATTGCGCTCGCGAAAATCTGCTCAAGAAGGTGGCCGCATAGAGCCGGCGCATCTAGGTGAAAGCTTAATAAATCACGATGGGACAGAAAACTGATGACGGTTAATTCCGAGTTAAGTTGACACGTCGTTAACGACCTATTGTAGCAAGTACACTCAACTTTTCGGTGACAATTATTCGACGCATCAAACAGAAATTAATGTCATCTCATCAGTGCAATCATAAGAGAGAAGAAGCTTTTCACCCTGAAGCTCTATAAATACCGAAGGCCACCTTCATTGAAAGAGTTCGACCAGTTAGTTAGTTAGCCCAGTTTTACAGTTCGGACAGTTAGCCTTGTTCTTAGTTTTTTTATACTTAGAAGGCGGAAGTGAGAAAAGGAAAAAGACACCGGAAGATCGTCCTGGTCAGCTCGAGAGAGTGCCAGGGAGCGTGAAAAAACAGAGAGGGCCGACTTGCGAGAGCAAGAATATCTTTCGAGTAGAGTAAAGAAGAACAATGTAAAAGTCTTGGGAAGCAAGAGATTGCTACCAGGCTCTTTATTCTTATTCCGCATTGTCATTCTGTACTTCGATTATATATATATATAGAATGGAACTTGCTTTTCTACACCCGTTCACTCTCTATAAAATACGCATGAGTAGCTAAATTTGTTGAATGGGTTGAGAAGTACTTAGCTAACATGACCTATGATCTTCATTGCATGCGATCATCTTGCCTTATGTTGTGCCCTCAATCTTTAAAACTACTCGAGATAGAGTCTAAAGAAAGAACCTAAGACTTGAGAGAGCTAGGTTAGAATCTAGACTCGAGAGAGCAAGATTAGATCTGCATAAGTAAGAGATAGAGACTTAGAGATAAGCTCTGTTTGCCAACATGCATAGCATATACCCTAGAAATAGGTCATGATAGTATGCGGTCGCCTTGTGTATGTGTGTGTCATTCGTCATCGCATAGACATGAATAGAGGCTTAAACATAGGTTCTATAGACACCATCGCATACATCGCTTGTGTTCTAAAACTAGAAACCATAGTATTTACATTGAGAGATGACTTACTATTGTATGTGTGTAGCATGATCGCATAACATGAACGCATTCCTAGGAAGTGTTAGCTAAATCCCTTCTCAACCCGTTCCCCCACATACTCATAGCATCCTTCGTATTATTAACTCTTTTCTCAAATCTGCCGCATAGCTTTTATATTTCAAATAACCAACCAACCAACCCCTTGATTTTATTTGTTACCGCAAAGTGGTCTAAAAATTACTAGCGCATATTGTTTTCCTTAGTTCCTGAGTTTGACCCTGGGCTTACCAGGCAACTCAGTAGGATTTATACTTGGATCTTACTGAGAAAACTTGCATGCACAACACATTTCCACCATCGCATTCTTACCATTATTTCATCGCATAACAACAATGCATCAGTATGCCTTAAAGCCTCATAGTTAATAAGTTATTTGAAATAATGGTTGATTATTTTATATATGCAATTGTCCATAAAAGAATGTTCCAAGGTTATTCTATGCAACTTAAATAGTATGTGGTACATATATAGATGGATCATGTTCAAATAATAACCTAAATGGTTTGTAGTATATTGATAAGATTAGGTACTTTATCCTGGTAACACTACGAATACGACCTATTTTGTAATTATTACAAAAGTTGTAAAGTGTGACAAACGATGTGATCCTAATTGTTCATGTGGAAACATGTGAGTGGAGGTATCCTATATAAAGAGTTTGTATAAAATCAAACCGCAAAATGATTAATCTCTCTTTATAACACCGTTGACTGAAGAGATTAACATTTCATAGAATGACCATAGGTAATTTGACCTCAATCATTAGTGAGTTATGAACTCCTATCTATAAAGGCAGTCTTTGATTTGTATGGGTGAGAGTGGCCCGACTCACCGACTCAAGAAGTGTACCATTTTAAGCTACAAAAGATAGAATTTACTCATTCTCGATTTTAGAGTAAATAGATGAATTACTCCCTTAAGGGTTGATTCCGAGTCTTGAACAACGAGGCCTCTGTTGGGGTTGATGCCCTAAATATCGTAAGGTCCTATAGTTTGTAAACATTATTCAAAAAACTCATTGTGTATTTAATAAAATATATGATATTTTATTCATTTTCTATAAAATATATGATATTTTAGTTGCATTAACCACAAACCAATAAACTAATATTCAAGGTTATCTAATCCTGATCATTCATGTATAGACATGTGAGCGGGAATATTATACACAAAGGAGTTTGTATAAGGCCGAACCACGAAATGTTTAGTCTCATTATATAATATCGTTCGTAGTAGAGACTTACATTTCACCAGGATGACCATAGGTAACATGACCTGAATCTTGAGTGATTTGTGAACTCCTGCCTACGACTGTGGTCCTTTGATTTGTATGGGTAGGTCAGATCGCTGACTCAACAAGCCTACCATTTTAGAGATTCGTTTGATTGGGGACTTGAGAACACAACTAAACAAGATGAAATTCGCTCCTTCCTCAAGGCAGGGTAAGTAGATAATTGCTCGCTCCCTTAAAGGCTGAATCTGGGTCTTACCCTCTCCTGATTCGAGAGAGGTTTAGTCATAGTTGGACCATGACCTATTGTTCAGTAGAGGGATCAGTGGTACTTAAAGAGTTAGATGTAACTATAAGGGTAACGGTAATTTGGCCTAACTGTACTTACGAGCAATTTGTGAAAGGTCATCGTACTATTGATTGGTTATATCCAATGGACATAGAAATATATCTGTAGTACGAAGAGTGCAGCTGTCGGTCTTTACTGGAGTGAACAACAGTTAACGAATGGTGAATAATTTAATTAAAGAGTTTAATTAATTATTCATGTACCATTAGAGCATCAAGCTATAGGTCCATGAGGTCCCCTTGGTAGCTCAATAGGATTAATTGAGAAGAAGTTTTTGGATTAATTTGAATTGTTCAAATTAATAGAGGGATTTAATTATATATGATATAATTAAATTGTTTCAATTATATGTGATATAATTGTTATAATACATTTGATACATTATAGCTTAATGAGAGGAAATAAATATTTGAAGATTCAAATATAGTTTCTATGAATTGGATTCATAGTTGTTAAATTTAATATAAATGTGATTTACATTAAATGTCATATAAAAGAGAAAAGAAACTATAGTTTATATTATACGTGATACAATATTAAAACTATAGGTTATATGTTATATTTGATATAACATATAATTTAATATATATATATATAATATGATAAGTTAGTTATCATATTTATATTTATATTATTATTATTTTAATAACAAATGAGGGATTACAACTCTCTTTCCCTTCTTTTCTCTCCACCCACGTAAGTGGTTGGTAGTTATTTTTGGCAAGTAGAAAAGAAAAATTTTTCTTCTTCTTCTTGGATGGTTGTCAATTTTGAGACTAAGAAAACAACAGAAGAGTTCTCTGTGTTTTTTAGTTTTTGAGAACATTCTCATACCTTCCTCTCCATAAAAAAAATCCCTCAAACTTACAACCATAAGAAAATAAAAGGATAAGCCCAATCTAAGTCCAACTAAAGTGTCCAAGTCCAAACCAAAAATAATTTTACAAAAAAAAAAAAATTAAAAAAAAAACCCCATAGGGAAATAAAAGGAAAAACAGGGAATGGGTTCTGCGGGGACCCATTTCCCCGACGAGGAATCCCTGTCTCCGTCCTCGCCTTGAAATGGCAGGGATGGGGATAAAATCCCCCATTGGGGATGGGGACAGGGAACCCTCCCCTGCCCCGCCTAGCCCCGTTACCAACCCTACCCTCCTTCGTTCTACATAAACCCACGCACGTGCAGCCATCATGTTCGTCCAATTGAAGCTTCGTCGATCTCACCCGCGTAATCACCGATGCCATTCACGTCAGATCTAGTCGCGTCGGTGTCATCTCTTCCTCGAAGCTGAATGTCGCTGCCCTTCGTCGGGTCTACTTGTGCTGCCAGCCGCCGTTCGTGTGGGTCGCTGCCAATAACATACACCCTCTCTCTCGGTCGACTCTCTCTTAGCCGTGGAGGTCCAACCACCGTCAATCAATGCCACCAATTGTCCACCAGATGTTGTTCGGCCGCCACCGATCTTCTGCCCTCACACGCCAGATTTGTGGATTTCGTCGAGCCCTCATACGCCAAATTTGTGTATTCTGCCGAAAAGTTTGGTTTTGGGTAAGATCTTGATTTAATGATGAAATTTTGGGTTTTGATTGAATGCCCATTAAATTTGGCATGAAATTGATGTTATCCATGTTTCAAATATTAGATTGAAGTTTTGGAAACTTTCAGTCTTAAAGATTGATTTTGGCAACTCTTGGTAAGTGATTAAGGTTTCTAAATCCTTTTTTTAGATTGGTTTATGTTGGTGTAAGTTATACCCCTTAATTATGATTCTGATGTAGATTTGGATTTTTGTGCAAACTTGGAAGTTGTTTGGAGCAAAATACGTATTGAGATTTGGTTCAAGTTTGTTAAAGCCATTAAGGGAATTTCACTTGAAATATTACATTTGGGCTTAAATTTGAGGTAAGTGTTCTTCTACTGGTTCACCTTTGAACCAGTTGTCCCTCACTTGGACTGCTTAATTAAGATTACTTGAACTGTTTACTTAAGAATATATGGACTGGTTACTTAAGATCACATGGACTGTTTCTTGAGACTGTTAAGACGAATTTGGCTAATTATTTTTTATTGTTGAGATCGGTAAATTATGATTGATTGAACTGCATGACTTAATGACATTGACTAACTGGATTTGACTATTTTGTCTATGATGATTGTACTTTTTTGAGGCTTGAACAATGTGGTGTCACACCCTCTCCTGGCCTGAAAGGGGTTTAGTCATAGTTGGACTATGACTTATCCTTCATTAGAAGGATCAGTGGTACTTAAGGAGTTAGACGTAACTATAGAGGCAAAACAATAGTTTTGGTCTAGTTGTACTTATGAGCAATTTATGAAGGGTCAGCGCGTTGTTGACTGGTTATATCCAATAGACATAGAAATATATTTGTAGTGTAAAGAGTGCAGCTGTTGGTCTTTAGTGGAGTGCTCGACAATTAATAGATGTTGAATAATTTAATTAAAGAAGTTTAATTAATTATTCAAGTACCATTGGAGCATTCAATCTACAAGTCTATGAGGTCCCCTCTATAGCTCATCAGGGATTAAGTGAGAATCAAATTTGAATTAATTTGAATTAATTTGAATTATTCAAATTCATTGAAGGAATTAATTATATGTGATATAATTATTTTAATTTAATTATATATGATATAATTACTATAATGTATTTGATATATTAAATTATAAAGTTTATTTGAGAGGAAATAAATATTTGAATATGATTCAAATCTTAGATATGTGAATTGAATTCATATAACTGAATTTAATATAAATGAGATTTATATTAAATATCATTGTTGAGATATTTAAAAACTATAGATTATATTGTATGTGATACAATACTAAACCTTAGGTTATAGTTTAATATATATATATATATATATATATATATATATATATATTTATTTATTTATTTAAATTAAAATTAATTTATTGTATTTTAATTTCAATTTGAATTAACGGGAGGGAAATAACTTCCCTCCCCTATTTTTTCTCTTAACTCACTACGTGAGTGGTGGGGATAGTTGAAGGTTGTTCTCTTTTTCACTCATTCAGTGATTGAAACTTACAGAGAACGTTCTTTGTAATTTTTTTTTTTATAGAAAAACTATAAGAAAAGTTCTCAGGCTTTCACATAATCTTTTTCCTCTCTCAAAGTCTATCTCTCTCTTCCAAAATACCAATGTTGGGTTGTATGTCCTAAAACTCGCAGTTTGTAATGTTAAACATTTTCTATTATCAATAAAGATGTTATTGACATTTATTCAATAAAACTATTGTTGAATATGTAAATTGCACTTGTAAAAATTAAATCCAATAAACTAAGATCCATGGCTATTACATGAATACTTGAACTTTATGTGGAGACATAAAGAAGGATCAAGTTCGAGTAAATAGCTAAAACAGTCTATAGTATATGAATAAAGTTGGGTGCCTTATTTTGGTAACACTATCGGATGCGGCTCACTCTGTAGTTGTTACAATTTGTTGTAAAGTGCTATAAACGAAGTGATCCTAATTCGTTTATGTAGCGACATGAGGAGCGGGGTGTCCTATATAATGAGTTTACATAAGATCGGACTAAGAAATAAGTCACTCTTACTTTATACTGTTGTTTACTATTTAAAATTGACTGTTTCAAATCGATGACCTAGGTAACTCGATCTTAATCCTGAGCTAACTATGAACTCCTGTTTATTCGGAATTATCCTTAGATTTGCATAGGTGAGGGTTGACTCAACAGTGCTGGCTCAATAAGCCTCCCATTTCAAGGGTAAGACCAGGTAGATAGCAGGGGACATAGGGTGCAAGATAAAATTCACACCTACCTAATTTAGGGATAGTAGAGAGGATGTTCTCTTAAATACTAAATTCAGGTCTTGAACAAGGGGCCCCACCCTCTCATTGGCTCAAGTTGAAGAATAGCAGAGAAGGTCTCATGGTGGTCTAATGTTGTTTTTTAGCTCAATTTTGTGGAGAACAACTTGGATTTGGTGGATTTCTTCAAAGATATAAGTTCTTGAAACCTTCTTTTCTGAAAATTGTTTTCATACACGCTTTTAAACTCAAATTAACTGTAATGAGAGTATTTATTGATTCTGATTACTTTCACTATTTTCATGTTCATTCCATCAATTAGTATTAGAGCATAATTTAAGCACTTAATTAATATTAATTTGAGTTTGGCGGGTGAATTTCTATGGATGTATGTTTGGTTGACTGATTTGGTGGAAATTTGACTTTGGCATTAGATTTCTCTTTGGTTATGAATTTAATTTGTAATTGACTCTTGATTGATGAGCTTATTTGTGTGCTCAAGAGTCTGTATTTTTATTGGAGTCAATAGAGTTGAAACTAGGTTATAATCGAAGTTTGAAACAAGCATGGTTAGCAGCAAAAACTGGAAAAGAAGCCATTGCCCTCGTAGCGTCGTGATGCTGCTCATATGGCGTCACGACGCTGTTCATCCTGGAGTCCCATGGCGTTGCAACACTGGGATGCGGCGTCTGACGCTGTTCATCCTAACCCAGGAAGACGTGTGCGTTCGTGAGACGATTTACGCGGGTGAAGTCGGTTCGATCATTTTTTGTGGGTTTTAGTCCGATTTAGCCACTCTAGAGTCCGATTTAGCCTCAATTGGAGCCTTGGGGAGCCAATTCGGGCGGTTTGGGTTTGGGTCGGGTCAGGGTTGAGCGGTCCAGATTTGTTTTTGAGCTATTTTGTGATAATTAGTCATTTTTGCTAGCTTAGAATGTCAAAGTTGAACCATATTAGTGGTGTTTAAATAGTTATGCATGTGATGTATGTTATATTTAAAATAAACATGTATATGCATAGTATATGCCATGTAGAATTAAAAACCCACCATAGGAAGCATGATACATGCATTAAAAATATGTTATAAAGAGTTATAATATATAATATGCATGTTTTGGGTTTCTAAAGTTTAATATAATTGTTATAATAAAGTTTAAATACCTTTGATGAATGTTATGGATGCAAAGCATGTCTATTATTTTATAAGTTGTTATAAATTTGGATTAGACATTAAAATTCATAACAAAGATAACTTGCATTCTCATGTAGGTTAACCACTTATTTTAATAGTTAAAATAGGTCATTATCTTATAAAACTTGGGTTACAAACTCAACCGATATATAATTTTATCTAAGGTTGGGGGTACTAAAGTTGACGCCTATGTATGGAACATCTCCTACCTGGGGATTATGGCCGAATAATTGAGCGTTATTAACCGATTTTATGAGCATGCATGAGCAGTGTGAGGTTTTAAAACTGGTTTATCACCTAAGCATCGTAGGTTAAATCTAATTATAAACGTTATACTTTGATAAACCACATAGACTTAGGTTGTTTGTTTAGCCGAAATAAACCTAAGTAAAAGTATACCCGAACAAGTAGAACACTTCAGTGGGAGATTAATAACATATATAATATGTTGTTAGAACACTTTAGCGGGAGATAAATAACATATACGATGTGTTGTTCTTAGCTCTCACGTTCTTAAGAATTCACACCGTGAGATTCATGCTTGACTTCGTGTCACCCTGGAAATGACCTCCAATGGGTCAATATCAAGGTGAATAGGAAGTAGTTCATAGTAAAATTAAATATATACGATATATTGATCTTTAGCTCTCACATCCTTAAGAATTCACACCGTGATCATGCTCGGCTTTGTGTCACCTTGGGAGTGACCTCCATTCAGAAAGTGTTTGTATGAGTCAATAGCAAGGTGAATAGGGGAAGTAGTTCATAGTAAGTGGGTGAAAAATATGTGTCAACGTGTCTTGCAGTCTCTTCTGTTAGTTTAGACCATGAGATTCCTATGTTGCGTCTGCAGTCGTTTTTAGGCGGCATTAGCTAGTCACTAACCACGGCTATCCCCTTGGAAGGTTATAACATAGGATTTAGAACAACTTAAACTCTAGAAATGGATAGGATTTCTTAGGTCCATTCCCTACCTTGACTCTCCAATATGGTAGCATCATTGGGGTCGACCTTTAAAGTTTGAAAATGGAGGGTTGCACTTATAGAATTACTAAGGGTTGCATTTATAGAATTACTGAGTTATTATGGAAATAGTATTTAGTAAAGAATGTCTTTCTTTAGTAAAGGAGTATTTGATTACCCTTCAATAGCACTTATTCTGACTCATTATAGCATTGTTGCAAATAAATAATGAAACTTGGGTACATTATTATTTTTGCTAAAATTGAATTGGGTTTAATAAGCAATTTACTAATTAGAATTTGTTTAAATTTCAGCATGTCAACTTCTTTAAAATCACTTGCTTCCAATAACAATAACGGTCTTAATAAATCAACATGGAAACCAAACATACCAGTGAAGGATGATTTAAGATTTGTTTTAGGATTGGATATAAATCAACATGGAAATTGAATATAAATCAACTTCTTCAAGGGTGAGTCCTCTTTTCTCTATTCTAAATTTCTTTTTCATATTAGCATGTTGTAAAACTTAAATTATATGCATAATTCTTCTATAATTTTTCTGTAAAATTCTTGTTCTGTAAAATTGGGATTTGGGTTTGATTCCCGCTTCCACTCAAGGACCTTCATCAATTCCTTCAATTGGTATCAGAGCGGGATTTTTTGCCCAAATTTTTTCAAATTTTCACAATTTATTTTACAGAATTTTTGATGGGTTTCATTTTGTCAAATTCTTCATGTGATGCTCGTTTTTTTATGAATGGTTTAAGATTATTGGATGTTTTTGGGATTGGTCACATAGATTTGTTGTTTTCAATTTACAATGTGGTTTGTAAGGGCCTGTGTTTTAGGCATATTATTTGCGATCGAGTCTGTATTTTATGTTCTTGAGTCATTTGTGAGTTTATGGTGATGTTATGGAGAGATCGAGACCAAATTTGGAGGAGAAACAAAGGAGAATGCAACTGTATTGCAACGTTGCGAAGAAGAACAACGCTTTGTTCTTTCCGTAGCGGCACAACGTTGCAACGCTCCGAGATGGAAAGAACAAACCAATTCTATAGTTCAGTTCATGGCTTGGCTAGTTCGCATTCAGTTCGGTCGGTTCGAGCGATTTAGGTCCGATTCGGGTGCTGGACAGTTTAGTTCGAGCGGTAAGGTTCGGTTCACTTGTTTCGAACCGGTTGACTATTATTTTGTAATAGTTAGATGTTTTCTAATTAATTAAATTAATATAAGTATTATATTAATTTAATTCATTATTTAGGTTTCCCATTTTGGTCCAATATATATATTTTTCAATTATACATTTGATGTATGATTTTAATTTATTATTATATGTCATAAAATATGTCATATAGTATAAAATCTCTCTATAGGTTATGCATATTTCATGCATCATTTATATTATAAATGTTATGATATATAGTTGCATGTTTCTTATTTTATAGCATGCTCATGCATCATATAGTATAAATGTTATAATATGTGCATGCATGCATTAATAATATAGTCATGCATCATTTATATTATAAGTGTTATAATATATAGTTGAATGTATGTACGGATGGATGTTATTAATTATTTCATTACCTTATCATATAAGTGTTATATATAGTTAGTAATGAAATGGAATTGCATGAAACATGACATTACCTTAGGTAATTTATAATTGTTATAATTTACTGAGTATGTCAATGAATGCAATTGTATGGTTTTAATTTATTTTATAAAATTTATAATTAAATAAAATTAAAAATTAAAATCAATAATTCAGAATTGCCTGCAAACATTAGGTAAAGATCATTTTTTAAAAATAATTTTTTAAAATATGATTCACATAGACCCAAGATCACTTTTCTAATAAGATTAGAAATAAAGTTTAATCTTTTAATCAGTTTAATAGGATTAAATTGAGTCTTAATTAAAAGATTAAATTTGTAACAAATGTATCTATAAGAGACTTTTTGTCTAAGGTTAATTTTGTCTAGGCTGGGGTATTTAAATTGATGGAAATGTAACACCCTACTTGAGAACTTACCTGGAGAGATGAATTAGATAGATTTGTTACAAGCATGCAATGGTTGATTGAAGTTTATTAAAGTGTTTAATAAACATTAATCAAAATTGTTTAACTATCCAAAGTAAATATTGCTTTTGGGCAAATTAAACAAACACTTAGTTAAAAATCCTTGGTCGGATTTTCTTAAGTTGAATAATCCTAGGTATAACACTTAGTGGAAGGAAAATGGGCATATAATAATTCATTTTTTCTTATCACCTTTCTCCCTAGAAGTTCACATCGTGAGATCTATACTTGGCCTCGAGATACCTTTGCTTGTGTCCCCCTACGGATGGTGTTTTTATAGGTTAATAACAAGGTGAATGGAGAGAGTGTTTATAGTAAGTGAGAGCGAGACATATGTCAACACATTCCACAGTCTCTCTCATTAGTTTGTAGTAAAGTTTCATGCTCGGCCTCGAGGCACCTTTGCTTGTGTCTCTATATGGATATCATTTACATGATTCTTTCCCTCAAACTCTAGAAATGGATAGGATTACTTTAGTTTTGCCCTAATAAGCTTTTTCCTATGGTTGGCTCGTTGGGGTGGAACTCTAGAATCTAAAATGAGGGGTTACACTTACAAGAAATGTTAAGCGAGTTTAACAATTTCTGGACCGAACAATGGTGACTAATAGTTATAGTAATAAGGAGCTGTTCTGTCTATTGGTTGAGATAGTCTCATTATAGTGAAGGGGCACTTGATCACCCTACGGTGGCTTTTGTCCTACCTTACTGATGCATTATTGCAAAATAGATGTCACTTAGGATGCATTAGATTTTTGTTAAAATTGATTGGTTTTTGCAATTGGATTAATGTATAGATTACTAATATAAATAATTTGTATGGTTTTAGAAATTTATTAATTATGACTTTCGCAACACTTAATTTGCTCATCGCCGACAAATATATCGACGAAAATTATACAACGTGGAAAAAGATAATCAACACAATATTGATCACTGATGACCTATGTTTTGTCCTTATGGAGGATTGTCCTCCTATTCCTACTCAAAATGCCACTCGAAATGTTTGAGAGGCATACGAGCACTAGATAAGAGCAAATGAAAAGGTGTGAGTGTAAATCTTGGCTAGCCTTTTTGAAGTTCTGGCCAAGAAGCATGAGCCCATGATCACTACCTATGAGATCATGGAGTTTATGTGGGGGATGTTCGGACAACCGTTCACACAACTCAAGCACGACGCTCTAAACACATCTTCAATGCCTGTATGTAAGAAGAGATATCTATTAGAGAATATGTTATCAACATGATCGTCCACTTCAACGTGGCGGAGATGAATGGGTCTGTCATTGATGAAGCCAGTCAAGTTAGCTTCATTTTAGAATATTTACTTGAAAGTTTCCTATAGTTTTGTAGAAATGTTGTTATGAACAAGATTGACTACAACCTGACCACCTTGCTTAATGAGCTTAAGACTTCTCAGTCCTTGATGAAAAGCAAGGAACAAAAGGGAGAGGCAAATGTTGCCTTGTCCTCAAAGAAGTTCTATAGAGGATCATCCTGTAGAACTAAGTCCGTGTCTTCTTCTTCCAGCACCAAAAAGTGGAAGAAGAAGAAAGGTGGAAAGGGGAAGTTAACCCACCAGCTGCTGTCTAGAAGGGCAAGAAGGCCAAGGCTGCAAAGAGAATTTATTTCCATTGTGGTCACAAGGGACATTGAAAGAGAAACTGTCCCAGATACTTGGCAGAAAAGAAGAAGGTCAAGTAAGGTAAATATGATTTACTTGTACTGAAGACCTGTTTAATGGAGAATGATGATTCTGCCTGGATAATTGATTCAAGTGCCACTAACCATGTTTGTTCTTTATTTCAGGGAATTAGTTCCTGGTGGCAACTGAAAGCTGGGGAGATGACGATACGTATTGGAACTGGGCACGTTGTCTCAGTTGTGGTAGTGGGAAGACTCCAGCTGACTTTACAGAATAGATATATTTTACTTAAAAATTTCAATGTATTTGTTGTTCTTGGTTTGAAGAGGAACATGATTTCTGTAAAATGTTTATTAGAACAAAACTACTTTATAAAATTCTCAGTAAATAAAGCGTTAGTTCAAAGAATGGTATTAATATTTGTTCTGCTAAGCTGGAAAATAGTTTATATGAGCTAAAACTGTTAGCAACTAAAGCCCTTCTTAACACTGAAATGTTTAAAACTGTGGTAACTCAAATAAAAGACTTAAAATTTCTCTTAAAGAAAATGCCCCTCTTTGGCACCTAAGGTTAGACACATCAATCTCAATAGGATTGAGATATTGGTCAAGAATGGACTTCTAAGCGAGTTAGAAGAAAATTCTTTACCTGTGTGTGAGTCATGCCTTGAAGGCAAAATGACTAAAAGATCTTTTACTGGAAAAGGTCAGAGGACCAAAGAACCCTTATAGCTTGTACATTCAGACCTTTGTGGTCCGATGAATGTTAAGGCAAGAGGGGATTTTTGAATATTTCATCACTTTTACTGATGATTATTCAAGATATTGGTATGTTTATATAATGCAACGGAAGTCTGAAGCTTTTGAAAAGTTCAAAGAGTTTAAGACTAAAATTGAAAATGCATTAAATAAAATGTGTTTGGTCATTTTATGCCTGAAGAAGACAATATCATACCATTATGAAGATATTTGGATCCATCCCTAGTTGAGTTTTTTGATAGGCGGTGAAATGTAAATAAAAATAAAAATGTGTTTAGTCATTTTCTTAAGAGTATTTATATACACAAGTTTGTTTGGTTTGGTTGTATGCTCAAATAATTTCTATTAATGTTAAATTACTATATAAGACAACTATTAAATACTATGAACTAATATTTTCAATTTTGTATTTAAAAACACTTTCATTGCCCAATTTTTTTTTTTCTGGTGGTCCTTTTAGTTCATGATGAGCTGAGTTGGGTCATTAGAATTAGTCAATGGAGATGATCGATGGAGTTGGTAGTCGCAATTGGTCATTGAAGATGATTGTTAAAATTGGCCATCGGATGTGGTAGTCTCGTGGAGGTGATCGTTGAGATGATTGTCAGAGGCGATCTTCACTGAAGGTAGTCGATAGATGTGGTCGTTGTCAGAGGTGATTGTTGAAGTTTGATCATCGAAGGTGGTCATCAAAGCATGTCAGTGGAGTGAGGCGACAGTATATCACCAATGGTGGTTGTTGCCAGAGTTGGGCATCAGAGGTGGTCATTAAAGCATGTTGTTTAAGTTGATTGTCAATAATGGCCAACTAGTGGGTCATTAGAAATATTGGAGGGAGAATGTACAAACTTCAATAATGAACACTATTGAAGTTGGTGAGGTTGAGTGATTTATTAACATCAACTTTGTGAAGTTCGTGAGCAATGCGTTGAGTTAAAAACCCCACTCAACTCAATTCATGTCAATGTCCCAAACACCTCTTAATAAAAATCATAAATTGATTACATCAATAAAATGGTCATAAATTCACAAAATTTTGAAAAATCTTATTTTTCTTCTTTTTTTAAAAAAAATATATCAATTTTTACCCAGAAATTTTAATAGTTATATCAATTTAAATCCTAAACTATTAATTATATCAATTTAAATTCTGTATTTTTGTAAGTGTATAAATTTACACCCTTCATTTGGTTTTGTTTGGATAAAAGTCATGTGAGACTTAAAATTTCATAAGTGAATCAATTTTTTTTATAGTCATAAATAGATCAATTTAGTCTCTCAATTTGTTGGGTTTTATGTTATAAAACTCGCAGTGTGTAAAATGATAAACATTTTCTATAATCAATGAACTTATTATTGATTTCATAAATTGTATGAAAATCTCAATCCAATAAATTAAGACCTATGACTATTGTATGAGTACTTGAACTTTATGTAGAGACATAAAAGTGGATCAAGTTCGAGTAAATAGTCAAAATGATCTATGGTACATGAATAAGATTGGGTACCTTATTCTGTAACACCATCGGATGCGACCAACTCTGTAGTTGTTACTGTTGGAGTTGATGTCCTAAAGTCTCGTGTACTGTAGTTTGTAAACAGTATATATGAACACCTGTGATTGTTAATATATGATATTTACTTCACATCTTGTTGTTTTGCTCATTTACATATTTTATTTGCTTTACAACAAACCAATAAACATAAAATCCCTGGTTATCTGTATGTGACTTAAGCATGTATGTGGTGACATACAAGTGGATCATGTTTTGAGTGATAACCAAAATGGTCTGTAGTATGTGGATATAGAAGGGAAACCTTATCTTGGTAATGCTATGGATGCGGCTTGCTTTGTGGAATGGTCACAAGTGTTGTGACTTGCCACAGATGATCTGATCCTGATCATTCGTGTTGGGGACATGCGAGTGGGGGCGTTCTATACAAAGAGTTTGTATAAGATCTGACTACGAAGTATTAATGTCTCGTTATATAACACTGTTCATGACAGAGACTTCACTTCACTAGGATGACCATAGGTTGTTGGGGTTGATGCCGTCTCATGTCCTTTAGTTTGTAAACAGTACATACGAACACCTGTGATTGTTAATATATGATATTTACTTCACATCTTGTTGTTTTGCTCATTTACTTGTTTTAGTTACTTTACCACAAACAAATAAAAATCAAATCCCTGGTTATCTGTATGTGACTCAAGCATGTATGTGGTGACATACAAGTGGATCATGTCTTGAGTGATAACCAAAATGGTCTGTAGTATATGGATATAGGAGGGAAATCTTGTCCTGGTAATGCTACGGACGCGACCCGCTTTGTGGAATGGTCACAAGTGTTTTGACTTGCTACAGATGATATGATCTTTATCATTCGTGTTGAGGACATGCGAGCGAAGGCGTCTTATACAAAGAGTTTGTATAAGACCTGACCATGAAGTGTTAATGTCTCGTTATATAACACCATTCATGACAGACTTCACTTCACTAGGATGACCATAGGTAACATGACCTCAATCCTAAGTGAGTTGAGAACTTTTGCCATTGAGGGCGGTCCTTTGATTTGTATGGGTGCGAATGGCCAAATCGCCGATTCAAACCTACTATTTTGGGGATACGTCTAATTTGGGAGCTGGGAAATCAACTATACAAGATGGAATTCACTCATTCCCAGAGGGAAGGGTAATAGATAGATGGTTCTCTTAAGGGCTGATTCCGTGGCTTAAACGATATGGAGCCACATACCTTCTCTTGGCTCGAGAGGTGTTCACACATAGTTGGACTATGTTGTATTGTTCATTAGAGGAATCAGTGGTACTTAAGAAGTAAGATGTAACTACAGGGGCAAAATAGTAAATTGGCTCAGCTATACTTACGAGCAATTGTGAAGGGTTATCGTAGTCATGATTGGTTATATCCAATGGACATAGAAATATATCTGTGGTAAGAAAAGTTCAGCTGTTGGTCTTTAGTGGAATCATTGGCAGTTAACGGATGGTGAATCTCGTGGCTAAAGAGTTTAGTCAGCTATTCACGTACCATTGGAGCTTCGAGCCACAGATCCATTAGGTCACCTGGGTAGCTTGGATAAAGTCGAGAACCAGTGATATGGTTATATTTATTAAATAAATTAATTGATTAATTATTTAATAACTAACCATTTTTCACGTTTGAACGTGGGAACGTGGGAAGCGAGCGTTGGGGTAACCGACAGGATTAAAAGTTGAAAATCGTTTTCAATTGAGATGTAATTTCGTTTGTGCAATTGAAATCCCGCGCCCTAAAGAGATCATGAAAGATTGATCACTGAAAGCCTATACGATAGATTCTCAGTTGTCTAAACGATCGTCTAACTCACGCGTTCCCTAAACGATCGTGTACCAGTTTCCTAAACGATCGTCCAATTTTTCCTAGACGATCGTGTAGTTTTACTACACAATAAGCATCCACGTTATATGATAGCAAAGTTCCTTCTATGTGCACTTGTCGTCTACACGATTTTCTCTCCTCCGTCTTCTACCAAACTCACCAAAGCCCACTCTCTGGGTTTTTGACGCCGAAGATACTTCGGTCTCCCTGGTGGTGGTGTTGTCCCCAATTACTTGTTCGTGTACGTTCGGATTGTGCAACAACTGACAAGAGATTCATCAGGTCCTAGTAGATCGTTGGAAGTTTTCTGCTGCATTAGGTTCAAAAGTGCGAAGATCGTCTTCCTCTGGTAATGAACCCCTTCTTTATGTTTTATCCCTTATTGAGCATGTTGTTGTTGAGTTTTATTATGCATAGTTGTTGATATAGAATGTATTACGTTTATATTCCGGTCACTGTGCAAATCGGAGCGATCAAAACCCGCTCATGGAATTCTCATTTTGAGATCCTTCAATTGGTATCAGAGCAAGGTTTTTGATACTCCAATTTCATTTGTTGCAACGAAATAACGTTTACATTCTTGGTGGGTGCATTTCTACGTTGTTTTAAATGTTAATACTACTGTGGATTTACCGAATTAATGGATGTTTCAGGATGAATTGCCTCGGTCTGTTTAAATTCCTTTTACATTTGTGACTGTATGTAAAGGCCCCTGTGTTTTTGGGCATATATATTCATAATCGAGTCTGTATTCAAAGTGTTTGAAGTCTTGCGTCGTTCGTCGAAGTTCTGGGCAAAGGTTGCGGCTCTTCGAGGAAGGAGACGATCAAGGGTTATTCGTATCGTGCAGAAGATATTCTAACGATCATTATCCATCACATCGTGAAGATGAAGGAGTATGTGATCGAGGTTGAACGTATTGGGAAGACGATCGGGCACGCGATCGTTGAGTATTGTTTAACGAGCGAACATGATAGACAATTGTTTAGGTCAGCAAGCTTCATCGCTTAGTTACTGATTAAACGATCGTGTAGCAATATGCGCTAGTCGTCACACACACACAATTTAAATTAATAGAACTTTCACAAGTGTTGTTCACACAATTTAAATTAATAGAACTTTCACAAGTGTTATTTCCCCATTGCGTAAAGTCGTCACCTCCCTGGCGAGAATTTGAACAGGTTTCTACTCATAACTTAAGTTCTCATTCAACTATTATGGTTCAAAGTCTACCACGTGGGACGAATCTGTCACATACATCCTCAGCATCGAGACATGTAAAACATTATGAACTGAAGAGAGGGACGATGAAAATGCAAGCCGGTAAGCCACGAGGTCGATTCGCTCCAAAACGTCAAAAAGCCCAATAAAACATGGACTTAGCTCCCTTTCCTTCCAAACCTCATAACACCTTTCATAGATGCCACTTTTAAGAACACTTTATCACCAGCTTAAAACTTTAGGTCTTTACGTCTAACGTCGGCATCACTCTTTTATCTATTCTGATTTGCTTTTCTGCGTACTCTAATCTTCTGTATTGTCTCATTCGTAGTCTACACTAGTTTAGATCCTAGCAACTTCCTCTTACCAACCTCGTCCAAATATACAAGAGTCCTACAACTCTTTCCATATAATACCTCAAATTGCGACATGTCAATGGTAGCTTGACAATTGTTGTTATATGAAAAGTCCATCAAGTGTAGATGAGGGTCCCAACTCCCTGAAAACTCTAACGCACAAGCGCACAACATATCCTCTAGTGTCTAGTTCAAATGTTTTTTTCTTCCCATCAGTCTAAGGGTGAAAAGTTGTATTAAAATCCAATCAAGTACCCAACGCTGACTGAAGGCTCTTCCAAAAGCTAAATGTAAAGTGAGGGTCTCTGTCTGACACAATGGACACAGGTACTCCATGCAACCTCACCACCTCTTTTATTTATATCTGCATCCACTTACTCACCGAAAAAGTAGACTTTCCTGGAATGAAATGTGCTAGCTTAGTGAGCCTGTCTACTACCACCCAGATTACAGTAAAGCCCTTTGCTGTTCGGGGCAACCCCACGATGAAGTCCATAGACATATTCTTCCACTTCCATTTTGGTATGCTTAAGGGCTACAATAAGCTTGATGGCTTCTCACTCAGGGCTTTCACTTGCTGACACACTAAGCACTTACTGACGAACTCGGCTATCTCTTTTTTCATGTCATTCCATCAGTAATTACGTTTCAAGTCTTAATACATCTTGGTACTGCCAGGATGTATCGATGGGGAACTATGAGCTTCCAACAATAGATCATTATTAAGATCATTGTCCGCTGATACGCATAAATGTCCCTGATAGAGAAGACCATTATCTGTGGACATAGAGAGCTCACCACCCTGCCTTGACTACACCTTGTGAACTTTCTCAACCAGATAAGGATCACTCCGTTGAACATTAATAATTCTCTGTCACAAACTCGGTTGAATCGCTAACTGTGTCAACTGTGCAGTGACTTCCCCCACTACTACTGCAATCACAGTTCGTTCAAAGTCTTTGCATAAATGAGTCTGTCTGGTAACAAGGGCTGCTGAATGAGGTACCTTCCTACTTAGAGCATCTGCCACTATATTTGTCTTTCCCGGGTGGTACAGAATCTCACAATCATAATATTTCACTAACTCTAATCACCTACGTTGTCTCATGTTTAACTCATTCCGAGTGAAGAAATATTTTTAACTCTTATGGTCGGTGAAAATTTATATCTTTTAGATCTTTAGGGCAAAAACCACTGCTGCCAACTCCAAATCATCTGTAGGATAGTTTCGTTCATGGTTCTTCAATTGACAAGAGGCATACGCAACTACCTTACCCTACTGCATTAGCATGCACCCAATCCCTTCTTGAAGGCATCACTATAAATAATGAAACCACCCATTCCATTCGGTATGGTAAGAATTGGAGCAATAAATACTTCAATTTAAGATCTTGGAAACTGTCCTCACAAGCTTTATTCCATACAAAGAAAGCTCCTTTCCTAATCAACTGAGTCAATGGAGTGGCTATGCAAGAAAAATCCTTCACAAATCATCGGTAGTATTCTGCTAACCCCAAGAAACTGCACACCTCACTGATCGTGGTTGGACAAGGTCAACTTGTAACTACCTCAATGGATTATTGGAGACTCCTTCCTTTGACACCATATGTCCTAAAAATGACATTTTCCTCAACCAAAAGTCACATTTAGAATACTTTTCATATAAATTATTCGCCCTTAAAGTCTCCAAAACCTTTCGTAAATGCTCATCATATTCTACCACTGTCTTAGAGTAAACCAAGATATCATCTATGAAGATTATCACAAAAGTGTCAAGAAATTCCTTGAACATCATATTCATCAAGTCCATAAATATTACAGAAGCATTCGTCAAATCGAACGACATCACGATGAACTCATAATGCCCATACCTCGAAGGAAAAGCCATCTTGGATATATCACTGTCCTTTATCCTTAACTGATGGTAACCTGACTGAAGATCAATCATGGAGAACATTATAGCTCCCTGCAATTGGTCGAACAAGTCATCAATCTTGGGAAGTGGATACTTATTTTTTATAGTCACTTTATTCAACTACCTGTAGTCGATGTAGAGACGCAATGATCCATCTTTCTTTTTCACAAGAAGTATTGGTTACCCTACAGTAACACACTACGGCGTATGAGACCCTTATCCAACAACTCTTGCAACTGAATCTTAAGCTCTCTCAATTCCACTAGAGCCATTCTGTATGGAGCTTTCAAGATCGAAGCAAAATCTATCTCCCGATGTGGCGGTAAACTAGGGAGATCCGCTAGAAAAACATATGGGTAGTTTCTTACTATTGGCTCTGAAGTTAAGGAGACTTCAGCCTCTCTAGTGTCAACAACACTGGCCAAGATACTCCAGGTACCTTGGTTAAGCAACTTATTTACTTTCATAGCCGAAATTACCTTGGGTAGGACCAGGGTCTCAACCCTTTTAAACTTAAAGTTGGCTTTCGTAGGAGAGTTAAAAATCATCTTCTTGCAAGAGCAATCTATATTGGCATGTTTAGAAGCCAATCAATCCATGCCCAGTATCACATCAAAATCACGCATGTATAGAACTAAAAAGGTCACATCTAATGTATGATTTTTTATTTCGACTTAACATGCGTTAATATTTTCAGTAGCTAACATGATTTCCACTGAAGAAGTAGAAACTGATAGAACATACTATAAGGGTTATAATTCTAACATGGCGTGCTTTACAAATGTTGATGATATAAATGAGTGAGATAAATCGAAGTAAAAAAAAAAAAATGCATAGTGTACCAAAGTTGGGACGTACCTGTCACAACAATTTTAAACATCTCGGCCTCCTGTCGAGTGGTGGAATATACTCTACCCTGCTGCTATTGGAAATTTTAACCACCATGATTCGAGCTCGCAGTTTGGCCCCTATTATCAGATGCATTCCTCTTGAGGAACTTCTCCGACATATGCTCTCTCTGGCCACACCAAAAATAGACTCATGTGTCGGCCAGACATGGTCCCCAATGGCATCTACCGCAAATCGAAAAGACCGACTTATCTTCTTTAATAGCTACAAATTGAGGGTTCGACTGCCCCTATTGCTGTAGAGCTTTGCCTGTGTACTTACTCTTTTGTGGAGGCTCTGGAGGCCTCTAATCTGCCTTTCTCTTCTGACCTGAAGAGGATGTTGCTCCCTGAGATGTCATATTTCCCTCTCCTACTGTGGAATCAATTATGGTTGCTATAAGCAATGTTATTGCATAAATGGTGGGTTCATGGGCCAGTACATGACCTCTTAGCTTATCTTTCAGGCCCTGGATGAAACTCTCTATCTTATCCTCATCTATGGCCACCAACTTGAGAGGAAAATGGGCCAACTTAGTGAATTCTCATTCGTATTCTGCCACAGATAAGACTTCTTGCTTCAGATTCATGAACTCTACCTGCTTATTATACCTCGTGTCGACTAAAAAGTATTGCTCGTAGAACTACTCCTTAAACTGGTTCCAAGTGACTGGCCCTTCGCTGGTGCCAATAAAATTCTCGACCGATTGCCACCAAATCTCAACATCGTTCGTCAACATAAATATTGTACACTACACAACGATTGGTACAACAACACGATCACAACGAACACACAAATCATAAACCCAACGAATGACCTCCAGATTCTCGAATTCAATTGAGTTGAGTGAGGACACCACCATAATAGTTACCTTGGTATTTTCGGTGTGAGTTCCCGAAACAATCAGGATTAAGGTCATGTCACCTATGGTCGTTTAGGTGAGATGTAAGTCTCAAGTATCAATGGTGTTATTTTTGGGATTGGTATCCTAATTCTCCCCGAGTCTCGTAATTTGTAATTTATACACATTGTTATGAATAAAATAAGAGTTATTTTATCTGGCATTTACTCATATCCAATAAAAAAAAAACTCCATGATTATTGTATGAAAACTTAAGCATGTATATGAGATATACAAGTGGATCATGCCTTAAATGATAATCTAAATAGGTCTGTAGTATAAGTATTAAAGAGAGATACCTGGTCCTGGTGACATTACAGATATGACCCACTTTGTAGAGGTTTATAAGTGTTGCGAACTACTACAGATGGTAGATCCTGATTATCCATGTGGAAACTTACGAGCTGGGATGTCCTATACAAAGAGTTTGTATAAGATCAGACCACGAGATGATTTGTCTCTGTATATAACGTCGTTGATACTGGAGACTTACATCTCACCTAAACAACAATAGGTGACATGACCTCAATCTTGAGTGTTTTGGGAACTCATGCCTTTGAGGGCAGTCCTTTGATTAGTATGGGTGAGAGTGGCCGATTACCAACTCAACATGCCTACCTTTTTGAGGACTTAGATTTTGAAGTTGGGAATTCAGTTACACAAGATGGAATTCACTCCTTCCACGAAGCAGGGGAAAGTAGATAGATTGTTCCCTTAAGGGCTGATTTCGAGGCTTGAACATAATGGCTAATACTTCTCTTTGGAAGAGAGGACTCAATCATAGTAAAACTATGACTTATATTCATTAGAGGGATCAGTTGTAACGACCCGACCCCCTAGTACTTAAGTTAGGCTGTTACTAAACACATACATGCATGGAACTTAAAACAACACTCTTTTATCGTAAAATAAATGCTAAATAAATAAGGTAAGTTCAAAGTCCATTATTAAATGCAAAATTTAAAAATAACAATAGGGTACCCATAAATCATAAATGTTAATAAATAAGTCTTAAAAAAATTCTTAATAGTAGGTTTCAAATATCAAAACTTTAAGTTAAGCAAAACATGAAAGGAAATCTAAGTCTCATGAGCGGAAGCATAAAACTGGTTCCAGTGGCTCGATCACGAATTCTGCTTGTCCATCGCCAGTGCATCTCTACCTTTACCTGAAACAACAACATGAGAAAGAATAAGTATAAAATACTTAGTAAATAACCCCACTACTGGGGTCAGGTTAGGCATCTATGTCCTTTAGATGCCTACCCCTAGTCCTAGTCCTCATGAGACACATACATAAATAAAAAACTGTTTTCTATCCTACTGTAGCTAAATATGCCCACTGCCTCTGGTGAATCCCGAAGGAAACACAATATCTGGTGAATCCTGAAGGAAATAAAATCTAATGAATCCCGAAGGAAACACAATATCTGGTGAATCCTGAAGGAAATACAATCTAATGAATCCCGAAGGAAACACAATCTGGTGAATCCTGAAGGAATCACAAATCTGGTGAATCCCGAAGGAATCACAAATCTGGTGAATCCCAAAGGAATCACAATATCTAAGGGGCATTCTTAGTAATCAGTAAAATCACTATCATAGTTTCAACATCATAATTATCACAATATGGTCCTATGACATGCATATACGACTCAACATCATGGCTCTACAACATACATATATGCCTCAATATTCACAGATCAAATACAACCTCAAGGAATCAAATATCATCTTATGCTAGCATCCAAGTATCTACGTGCACAAATAAATCTTTCAATTCCTCATACAAGAACGTGCATCGATTATACTATACTATCAATCTATCATGCCATCGTTCTGTCATAATATTCATCTATCATACTAGCATACATCTAGTGTCTGGCCTGTGGGCAGTTCCAGTAGTAAGATTACTTACCTTAATCGAAAGTCTACAAATAAAATTAGACAACCGAACGATGACAGCGACTTGGAGTAACGACCCTAACATACGAATAGAACCATTGAAATTCCAGTCCAATAGTAACTTCGAAAGCTCAGACCCAAAAACAAAATACCCAAACCACACAACCCGCAACGATTACCAAAATTGAAATGCCCAAGAGCTTACCCAATGGCGAAACCACTCCCACCTTCCTTAACGGCACCCCTTTGACTTTCAAGCTTCTCCAAAACTCGACTTAAAAATCCAACCAAAGACATGTCAAAAATAATGAAGCAAAACACCATGGCCAATAATGAGAAAAGAATCACCAAGTTACCCACATCCACGAGATTCGGCAAAACCCAACGGCGAAAAACTTACCTAAAACAAATCTGATAGCAACCACGATGGCGGTAGGGGCTGGGCGGTAGGGGCTGGGCGGTATCGAACAGACGTGGCTGGCTAGTGGAGGCTTCCATCGGTGACGAGCTGAAGAGAAAAAGAAGAACACTCGGGGTCGTAACTGGTGCAGACGATGGCATGACGAGTCAAGCGGCAGAAAAATTCGCGACTCCGACGCGGGCGACTTCGAGGTGGAAGGCCAAAGTTGATCTGGGCTGCGCGAATGGCTGAGACGCGAAGAGGTCGAAGTTGAATCTGGGCGGCGTGAACAGTTGAGATGCGAAGAGGTCGAAGTTGGATCTAGGCTGGTCGCAACTCAGATCTGGGCTGGCGGTCGAGGTCGAGTGAGGGAGAAGGGGGTTTGGGGGTTTTTATAAAAATAAAATAATAATAATAATAATAAACTAAAAAGGAAATAAAAATAAACTACATTTTATTATTTTCCTTATTCCACTTTATACTATTAAATTCCTTTCCTTCTCAAAATGAAATTATTCCTGCCATTAATTTACAAATCAAATAATTTCACGCTAACAATTAAATTCCTGCCATTACACTTGAAGTCCAAAATTTCAAAAATGCCCTTCAATAGTAAAAATTACTGAAATTACATTATTACTAAAAGAAATGTGGGGTGTTACATTAGTGGTACTTAAGGAGTTAGATGTAACTATAGGGGCATAACAGTTATTGGCCCATCTGTACTTACGAGTGATCTGTGAAGGATTACCGCCTTATTGATTGGTTGATATGGACACATGATATATCTGTAGTAAGAAGAGTTTAGCTGTCAGTCTTTAGTGGAGTGTCTGACAGTTATCGAATGGTGGATCTCATGACTAAAGAGTTTAGTCAGTTATTCACATACCGTTGGAGCTTCGAGCTACAGGTACATAAGGTACCCTTGGTAACTCAATGGATTCAAGTTGAGAATCAGTTCTTGGTGTTGATTTGAAATGTTCAAATTGACAAGAGGTAATTCGATTGTATATGATATGATCAGGACGATGTATGAGATACATAAAGTAGAGGATTTATGTAAATGAGATTTACATTAAGTACCATGAAATAGAAAAAGATTTATGGTTTATATGTTTCATGAGATGAAATATTAAAACTATAGGTTACGAATATACTATGGTAAGCTGGTTATCATATATATTTATAATAATATTAATTATTAGATAATTATCTCTTTTTCTCTAATAACCAACTGAATGGGAGGTTATTGGTGGTTTCATGTTGACCGTGATATAAAAGAAAAAATGTTTTCCTAACTTTAGTGGTTGTTGAATTGAGATTTCTATTCCCGGAAAGACTCTGGTGGCTGTCAAGTGAATGAGATTTACTAAACGACCGTTGAAGAGAGACTAGACAATCATGGAGTGAATCTATATGATAGTTCACTCAGTTGGTCGATAGCTAAACGATCATGCAGATTTTCCTAAACGATTGCGGAGCTTCTTTTAAACGATTGGACATCGTCTATACGATAGACTTGTCATCTCCTACTTGCTCAATCATTTACACGTTTGTTCCTCCGATCTCGTCCTCTAACCAAGATCACACAGAGCCCACACTTCTGGATTCTCACTCCAAGAATACCAAGGTAGCCATTGTGGTGGTGTTGTACTCAACTCGACATAGTCAAGGATTTTGGAGGGCGATTGTTGTGTTCATGATCTTGGAGTTCGTTGTGTTCGTGGTCGCATTGATCGTGCAGGGTAGTGGTCGTAGTGTTCGAGCGTTCTTATGTTGCAGTCTTGCTGGTTGAACGAGCATTCGTGATCAAGGGTGTTGAAAATGAGTCTTCAAAGGTATGTGTATTTTGCCCTTGATCTTAGTAAAGCATGCAGTAATTTCATTTTCTACATAGCCTATATGTTTTCGTTTCTTAACTGTAATTGTTGTTATTCCAAATACGATGAAATTGGGAACGATCATTTCGCTGATCATGGAAATCCTCATGTCCGATTTCCTTCAATTGGTATCAAAGAAAGGTTGATCTGATATTCCAAATTTCACTTTCGTTTTGAACTTTTTTTACAATCGTGGTGGGTTTTCTGCATTGCGTTTAATTGTTAAATGCGTTTGTGGATGGCCTTGATGAATCTTTACGGGTTTAATTGCCTTTGTAAAGCTTTCTTTAAATTAGAGAGTATTAATTTGTAAGGGCCCCTGTGTTTTTGGGCATAATTAACATGCTAGCGAGTCTATAATTCAAAGTGTTTGAGTTTGTTGAATCGTTCGTGATGAAGTTTCGAAGTATGGAGATACGGTTCTCAGCAAAGAAGAAGAAGACCAAGAGTTGGTCGTGTTGTATAGCCGTAAACGATAGTTGGGATTTGGCTAAACAATCGTGTAGATTTTTCTATGTGATCATGTAGTATTTACTAAACGATCGTTTAACTAATGCTAAACGATGAGGTAAATCGTTTACTCTATCGCATAGCATTGATTGCCCAATCGCGGAGACGTTGGAGGTAGACGATCATAGTGGGAGCATATGATGCTCATCATTTAGTAAAAGGCGCGCGCTAAACAATCGTGTAGTTAGCATGCCTCATCGCATAGTTACTACCTACACGATCACGCAGTTATGATACAAAGGCATTCGCTCAACGATCTTTTAGACGATAGTGCTTCATCGCATCATTGTCGTTTAGACGATCGTATAATACTTGCGTTTCGGAGCGCGCTGCATGATAGCATACCTCGTGCTTCATCGCATAGTAAAAGGTACACGATTGTTGCTAAACAATCGTTTAGCTTTAGAAGCGTAGGTAAACGATTCAATAATGCATTTATTTTTTTGTATAGACGATCGCGAGGTGTTTGGTGCACGATCAGTGGAGACACGTTGCTTCACCCGAACGGTTCAAGACTCAGTTCGCCTGTTTGAACCAGAGACTCTTTGTTTTTGTAATAGTTAGCTTTAGTTTTGAGGATTTGAGGAAATTTTTTTTCCAGTTCATCAACATTTGTAATTTATACATGAGATATATGTAGTTTATATGGAAAAGTGTTCGACATATAGATTTAAAACCCACTTTAGGTAGTATAATTATTCATGCATCATGTATTATAAGTGTTATAATATTGCACGATGAAATTACAAGAGAGCATGTGGATGCATCATGAAAATATAAGAGTTATATTTATGCATACAGTAACAATATTCATGCATCATTTTTATATTATAAGCATTATAGTATAAGGGTGAATGGAAACATGTTTTGCTTGGTTCGTTGCTTGTTTGTATAAGTGTTATATAAAAAGGTAGCAATGAATGAACAATGCATGGAGCATGACACTTTATGTGTTTTCTTGGCGTTGTGTATGGTTTTGGTTGTTTCTGTTATAAGAGTTATAATAGAAATTAGAACCAAAATCGATAAGAAAGAGTTGCAGGTGGACTTAGGGTGAACTCATGTTTTTAAACGGTTTTAAAATTGGATTGAGATAGACCTAAGTTCAAAGGTTCTAATGCGATTAGCAACCTAGTTTAATCTTTTCAAATCGGTTTAATAGATTTAAATTGATTGACACAAAAGATTAAAATTGTATTAAATCTATCCATAAGGGACCTTTTGTCTAAGGCGGGTTCTTTCTAGGCTGGGGTACGTAAGCTGATGGAAACAGAACACCCTTACCTTGGAACCTACCTGGAAAAGTGAATTAGATAGATTTTCTGCAAGCATGCGATAGTTGGTCAAAGACTCCGTTAAAGAGTTTAATGGATGATGATCAAAAGTCGTTTCAACTATCCAAGGTAAAAGTTACTCTTGGGCAAACCTAAAAAGTGACTTAGTTAAAATTCTTAGCCGTTTTTTTTTCTAAGTAAAATAAACCCTAGGTTATAAAATACTTGGTGGGAGGAAGAGATATGTCTGATATGTCAATGATTCCATTCATGTTTCTCCCTGAATGTTCACGTCGTGAGATTCATGCTTGGCCTCGTGGTGCGCTCGGAGCATCCCCCTTCGGATGGTGTTTGCATGTGTCAATATCAAGGTGGACGGAGAGAGTGTTTATAGTAAGTGGGTGAAGGGTGTGTGTCAACACATCCTACAGTCTCTTTCATTGGTTTACACCATGAAATCATTCTCTACTCTCTCGTAGCACCCTGGGAGCGTCCTCCTTCAAATGGGTTTTGTGCAGTTGGTCAAGATCAAGGTGAACTTCAAAAATAGATAGAGTCGCTTTAGGTTTTGCCTCAATTAGAATTTTCCCTTCGGATTGGCTTCTTGGTGGATCTCTAGGGCCTAAAATGGAGGGTTACACTTATGGGAGATTGTTAAGTAAGTTAATGGTCTCTTAACCAAATCAATGATGGCTAGTCATTATAGGAGCAAGAGTTGTTCTGGTATTAATGACTGGTTGAGAATTTCACAATTCAGAGGAGGGATAATTGACCTCTCTTCGGTGGTGTTTGTCCTAAAACTTTGAAGCGTCATTGTGAAACTAGATGTCACACGGGGTTCATGTTAGTTTTGCTAAACCTTGTTGGATGTGTTGGGGTTGATACCCTTAAGTCTCATGTCCTGTAGTTTGTAAACAGTTTGTACGAACACTTGTATTGTTAATATATGATATTTACTTCACATCTTATATTTTTGCTCAGTTACTTGTTTTATTTGCTTTACCACAAACCAATAAACATAAAATCCCTAGTTATCTATATGTGACTCGAGCATGTAGATGGTGACATAGAGGTGGATCATGTCTTGAGTGATAACCAAAATGGTCTGTAGTATATGGATATAGGAGGGAAACCTTATCCTGGTAACGCTACGAATGCGGCTCGCTTTGTGGAATGGTCACAAGTGTTATGACTTGTCACAGATAATCTGATCCTGATCATTCGTGTTGGGGACATGCGAGCCGGGGCGTCCTATACAAAGAGTTTGTATAAGACTTGACCACGAAGTGTTAACGTCTCATTATATAACACCATTCATGACAGAGACTTCACTTCACTAGGATGACCATTGGTAACATGACCCCAATCCTGCCGTTGAGAGCTCCTGCCATTGAGGGCAGTCCTTTGATTTGTATGGGTGCGATTGGCCAAGTCATCGATTCAAACCTACCATTTTGGGGATTTATCTGATTTAGGAGCTGGGAACTCAACTACACAAGATGGAATTCACTCCTTCCCTGAGGCAGGGGTAAGTAGATAGATAGCTTTCTTAAGGGGTGATTCCGGGGCTTAAACAATGTAACACCACACAATTTCTCTTGGCTTGAGAGGTGCTCACACATAGTTAGACTATGTTGTATTGTTCATTAGAGGAATCAGTGATACTTAAGGAGTGAGATGTAACTACAGCGTTAAAACGGTAATTTGGCCCAGTTGTACTTACGAGCATCTGTGAAGGGTCATCGTACTCATGATTGGTTATATCCAATGGACACAAAAATATATATGTGGTAAGAAGAGTTCAGTTGTTGGTCTTTAGTGAAATGCCTGACAGTTAACGGCTGGTGGATCAGGTGGTTAAAGAGTTTAGTCAGCTATTCACGGACCGTTAGAGCTTCGAGCTACAGGTCCATTAGGTCCCCTGAGTAGCTTGGACAAAGTTGAGAACCAGTATTTGGGTTAATTTGAAATGTTCAATTTGACAAGAGAAAGTTCGATTATATATGATATAATTGGACTGATTAATTATATATGATATAATTGGCTAAATCTATGAGATACATTATGTTGGAGGAAATTAGATATAAATATGATTTATATCAAGTAGAGGAGAAAATACTATAGTAAATATGTGATATCAAACTATAAGATAAAAATATAATATGATTATATTTGTTAATTAAATACTTGATTAGTTATATGATAATTAATCCAAAATTCACGTTCGGATGTGGGTTTGTGGGGCGACGTCGGTTATTGTAAGCGATGAATTAAAATGAAAATAGTTTTCATTTTTATTCAGATCGTCTAAACGAAATCGAGCACGCGTTGGTGAAAGACTAAATGATCGCTTACGTAAAATGAGAGACTATACGATAGCTTCTCTCTGCCTAAATGATCGTCCACATCACACCTAAACGATCGCACACTATCACCTACACGATCGCATAGCTTTTCTAAATGATCGTAGTGTGTGCCGATTTTGCTAAACGATCGTATACCTTTTCCTAAATGATCGTTCAGTAAATCCTACACGATCGTGTAGCTTCTTCTAAACGATAAGCATTCTGCTATGCGATAGCGTTTTTTTCCCTTCCACTTGCGTATCGTCTACACGATCTGGTATTCCTCCTTCCTCTACCAAATTCACCAAAGTCCACACTTTGGGTTCTCACTCCGAGAATACCCGGGGCTCTTTACTGGTGGTGTCGTCCCCATTGCGGTCGTGAGTTTGGGGTTGTTTATGCTACTGTAGTCAACGTTTCCGCTGGCCGTTGGTAGATCGTGTGGAGATTTTCGCTGCTTTGAGTGCTGAAGTTTAAAGAACGTCTTCAACTGGTATGGCACTCTTTCCCATGTTATTATCTTGTTTATAACATGCCGTTAATTAAAATTTGTTTGCATAACTGTATGTTTTGAATGTATAATGTGTATTTTAGTCACGGTGAGATTAGAGCGATCCGAACATGCTCATGGAACTCTTAGATATGAGATCCTTGAGGATGTTGTATGTTTTTTCAACGGGTATTTGCTTAAAACCTAACGTAGGTCAATGTGTTCTTGTATTTAACAACTTATTAGTATTTCCGTTTAATGCCTCAAATTTGACCGACTACATACAGTGGAAAAAGTCTTGTAAAACGTATTTCATGGTAAACAACCGTGAATTTGTCATGGTTGAGGAATGTCCTCAAGTCCCGACCCTTGATGCACCTCGAAGTGTTCGTAGTGCATATGAGGTGTGGATGAAGGCTAATTCATTGGGCCAACTTCACGTTTTGGGTAGCATACCTGATGTTTTGGCCAAAAGGGTTGAGAACATGGTCATTGACGTGAGATCATGGACTCGTTGTAAGATTTATTTGAACGTCAGTTCTTAGTTTTTTAGCACAAAGTGATGGATGACAAAACCAGTAGTGCCGGTTTCCAAGTTAAACTCCAGGCAGAGGAAGCAAGTGTTGCTAACTCTACTGAGGTTTATAGAAGAGAAATGTTCTCTGACATGGAACTCTGGGCTTATTTACGTTCTGATGATGATCCCACTACTCTCTAAAAGAGGAGGATGTCTACAGATAATAACTGTGACTTATTTATCTTGGAGACATGTTTGGTAGAGATTGATGATTCTGCCTGGATCCTTGATTCGGGTGCTACTAATCACGTCATTTCCTCTTACCAAGGATTTACTTCCTGACAAACATTGCCAGAGGGAGAGTTGACTCTTCGAGTCAGTACTGATGAGGTTGTTTAAGTTGTTGCTATAGGCACGGTGAAGTTATTTTTGGACAAGAAATGTTATCGATTACTGGATAATGTTTTCGTAGTTCCTCATATTAAAAGAAACTTAATCTTGGTTTCTTGTCTCATTGAACAAGGTTATACTGTCTCTTTTTTCAAGAATAAAGTGCTTATTTTCAAGAATGGAATGAAGATTGGTTTTGGTTCAATGGAAAGTAACTTATATGTACTAAAACCGTTAGTCATAAAAGCTTTGTTTAATATTGAAATGATCAGTACAACAACAACAGCTAAAAGACCAAAGGTTTCTCCTAAGGAAAACACCCATCTTTGGCATCTCAGGTTAGGTCAAATCAACCTTAATAGGATTGAGCAGTTGGTGGAAAATGGACTTCTAAAGAGTTTAAAAGAAAACTCATTGTCGGTGTGTGAATCATGCCTCGAAGGCAAGATGACCAAACGACCTTTTACTGGAAAAGGTTACAGAGCCAAGGAAGCCTTGGAGCTTGTACATTCTGACCTCTGTAGTCCGATGAGTGTTAGAGCTCGAGGTGAGCATGAATATTTCATCTCTTTCACAGATGATTATTCAAGGTATCGGTATCTCTACCTAATGCACGTAGGTCTGAAGCCCTTGACAAGTTCAAGGAGTATAAGGCTGAAGTTGAAAACTTGTTAAGTAAGAATATAAAAACACTACGACCTGATCATGGTGGAGAGTATATGGACCTCCAATTCCAAAAATAAATGATAGAACATGGGATTGCGTCCCAACTCTCAGCCCCAAGTACACCTCAGCAGAATGGTGTATCGAAAAGGAGAAACATAACCTTGTTGGATATAGTTCGATCTATAATGAGTTATGCTCATCTTTCAGACTCGTTTTGGGGTTTTTCTATGGAGACTACATGCTATATTTTGAACAACATTCCCTCAAAAAGTGTTTCTGAAACACCTTTTGAGTTGTTTATGCCACTTTAGGATTTGGAGTGTCTAGTCCATGTGCTTGTGATTAACCCAAAGAAGTTGGAACCACGTTCGAAAGTTTGCCTCTTTGTAGGCTACCCTAAGGAAACAAGAGGTGGATATTTCTATGATTCGAGTGAGAACAAGTGTTTGTTTCTACAAATGCTATCTTCTTGGAAGAAGATCACATCTAGGATCATAAACCACGAAGTAAGCTTGTTTTACGTGAGATTTTTTGTGAGACTGAGACTACTGAGGGTTCAACAAGAGTTATTGAACAGACTGACATATCAACAAGAGTTGTTGAGGTCGGTGCTTCTAATCAACCAGCTCAATAGTTGAGACTGTCTCGACGTAGTGGCAGGGTTTTGAACCCAATGAATCGCTACATGGGTTTGACTGAAGTCCAAAACGTCATTTCTAATGATGGGGTCGAGGATCCATTGTCTTTTAATTTATACACATTGTTATGAATAAAATAAGAGTTATTGTATCTGATATTTACTCATATCCAATAAACAAAGCTTCATGGTTATTGTATGAAAACTTAAGCATGTATATGAGATATACAAGTGGATCATACCTTAAGTGATAACCTAAATAGGACTGTAGTATAAGAACTAAGGAGGGATACCTGATCGACATACAATGGCTTGATACCCTAAAGTCTTGTGTCCTGTAGTTTGTAAATAGTTTGTACGAACGCTTGTGTTGTATATTATATGATGTTTACTTCACATCTTGTTTTTTGCTTAGTTGCATATTTTATTTTTTTACCACAAACCAATAAATATAAAATCCTTGGTTATCTGTATGTAACTTAAGCATGTATGTGGTGACATACAAGTGGATCATGTCTTGAGTGATAACCAAAATGGTCTGTAGTATATGGATATAAGAGGGAAACCTTATCCTGGTAATGTTATACATGCGGCCCGCTTTGTGGAATGGTCACAAGTGTTGTAACTTGTCACAAATGGTCTGATCCTGATCATTCGTGTTTGGAACATGCGAGCGGGGGCGTCCTATACAAAGAGTTTGTATAAGACCACGAAGTGTTAACGTCTTGTTATAAAACAGTTCATGACAGAGACTTCACTTCACTAGGATGACCATAGGTAACATGACCTCAATCCTGAGTGAGTTTGGAACTCCTACCATTGAGGGCGGTCCTTTGATTTGTATGGGTGCGAGTGGCCAGGTAGCCGATTCAAACCTACCATTTTGGTAATTCGTCTGATTTGGGAGCTGGGAACTCAACTACACAAGATGGAATTCACTCCTTCCCCGAAGCAGGGGTAAGTAGATAGATAGCTCCCTTAAGGATAGATTCCAGGGCTTGAACAATGTGGCACCACACACTTTCTCTTGCCCCGAGAGGTATTCACATATAGTTGGACTATGTTGTATTGTTCATTAGAGGAATCAGTGGTACTTAAGGAATGAGATGTAACTACAGGGGCAAAATAGTAAATTGGCCCAGCTGTACTTACGAGCATCTGTGAAGGGTCATCGTACTCATGATTGGTTATATCCGATGCACACAAAAATATATCTGTGGCAAGAAGAGCTCAGCTGTTGGTCTTTAGTAGAATGCCTGGCAGTTAACAGATGGTGAATCTTGTGGCTAAAGAGTTTAGTCAGCTATTCACGTACCGTTGGAGCTTCGAGCCACGGGTCCATTAAGTCCCCTGGGTAGCTTGGAAAAAGTCAAGAATCAGTGTTTGGGTCAATTTGAAATGTTCAAATTGACAAGAGGGAGTTCGATTATATATGATATAATTGAACTGGTTAATTATATATGATATAATTGAACTGGTTAATTATATATGATATAATTGACTAAATGTATGAGATACATTATTTTGGAGAAAATTAGATATAAATATGATTTATATCAAGTGGAGGAGAAATTACTATAGTAGATATGTGATATCAAACTATAGGGTACGAATATAATATAATTATATTCATTAATTATTAAATTGGTTAATTATATGATAATTGGCCGAAAACCTCTCCTCGGACGTGCGTTAGTGGGAGAATTCGAAGTCGATTATTGTAACCAAAGAATAAAACGAAAATTTGTTTCCTTTTGAAAAAAGTTCGAAAAAAAAAAACGCAATCGGTATGAAAATGTTACGATCGCATAGTTTGAGAGCCTATATGATAGTCGCCCATCGCCTAAACAATCGCACACCAGTACCTAAATGATCGCACGCTCGTCTCTAAACAATCGCTTAACTTTCCTAAACAATCGCATAATGTGCCGTGTTTTCTAAACGATCGTCTACCATTTAATAAACGATCACTTAGTAAAACCTACACGATTGTGTAGCTTCTTCTAAACAATAAGCACACAGCTATATGATAGCTTTTTCTCTCCCACTTGCTTATCATCTACACGATTTGTTCTTTCTCCAACCTCTAACAAATTCACCAAAGGCCACAATTTGGATTCTTACTCCGAGAATACCAAAGGCTCCATTTGATGGTGTCGTCCCCGCTGCTGTTCACTTATTCGTGACTGTTCGTGTTGCTGTCGTTCGTGTAGACGATCGTGATGCTACAACCGACTGGTTTTTTGGGCGATAGAGTGCGAGTGGAGGTTATTCCACTGTATAAAGGTTCCAAAGCTTGAAGAGGGTCTTCAACTGGTACGAAAACTCTTTCCCTTGTATTTTAGTGTTCAAAGCATGCCTTTAATTAATGTGTATTGCATAACTGTTTGATAGAATATGTGTGTGGTAATTTCGGTCACAATGAAATCGGAAAGATTCGAATACGCTCATGAATGCTCTTCGTTAAGAGTTCCTTCAACTACGGATATGGCTCGCTTTGTAGAGGTTTGTAAGTGTTGTGAACTACTACAAATGGTAGATCCTGATCATTCATGTGGAGACATGCAAGCGAGGGTGTCCTAAACAAAGAGTTTGTATAAGACCGGACCACGAGATGATTCGTCTCTGTATATAACATCGTTGATACTAGAGAATTACATCTCACATAAATGACCATAGATGACATGACCTCAATCCTGAGTGTTTTGGGAACTCCTGCCTTTGAAGGCGGTCCTTTGATTAGTATGGGTGAGAGTGGCCAGATTGCCAATTCAACATGCCTACCTTTTTGGGGACTTATCTAATTTAAGAGCTGGGAACTCAGTTACACAAGATGGAATTCACTCATTCCCAAAAGCAGGGGTAAATAGATAGATTGCTCCCTTAAGGGCTGATTCCGGGGCTTGAACATAGTGGCCACAGCTTCTCTTTGGAAGAGATGACTCAGTCATAGTAGGACTATGACTTATGTTCATTAAGAGGATCAGTGGAACTTAAGAAGTTGGATGTAACTACAGGGGCATAATGGCTATTGGCCTAGCTGTACTTACGAGCGATCTGTGAAGGGTTATCGCACTGTCGATTGGTTGATATAGACACATAACATATTTGTGGTAAGGAGAGTTCAGCTGTCAGTCTTTAGTGAAGTGTCTGGCAATTGATGGATGGTGGATCCTGTAACTAAAGAGTTTAATAAGTTATTCACGTACCGTTGGAGCTTAAAGCTACAGGTCCATAAGGTCCCCTTGGTAACTCAATGGATTCAAGTTGAGAATCAATTCTTGGTGTTGATTTGAAATATTCAAATTGACAAAAGGTAATTCGATTGTATATGATATAATTGAGGTGATGTATGAGATACATCAAGTTGAGGATTAATATAATGAGATTTACATTAAGTACCATGAAATAGAAAAAGAGCTATGGTTTATATGTTTCATGAGATGAAATATTAAAACTATAGGTTATAAATATACTATGGTAAGTTGGTTATCATATATATTTATAATAATATTAATTATTGGATAATTATCTCTTTTTCTCTAATAACCAATTAAGTGGGAGGTTATTGGTGGTTTCATGTTAACTGTGAGATAAAAGGAAAAATGTTTTCCTAATTTTAGTAGTTGTTGAATTAATTTTAGTAGTTGTTTAATTGAGATTTCTATTCTTGGAAAGACTCACGATGGTTTTCAAGTGAATGAGATTTATTAAACGACATCTGAAGAAAGACTAGACGATCGTGGAGTGAATCTATACGATAGTTCACTAAGCTGGTCGATAGTTAAACGATCGTGCAGATTTTGCTAAACGATCACGGAGCTTCTTCTAAACGATTGAGCATCATCTATACGATAAACTTGTCATCTCCCACTTACTTAATCGTTTACACGATTGTTCCTCAGGTCTCGTCTCTTAACCAAGTCCACACAGAGCCTACACTTCTTGATTCCACATCGAGAATACCAAGGTAGCCATTGTGATGGTGTCGTACTCAACTCGACATAGTCGAGGTTTTTGGAGGTCGGTTGATGTGTTCGTGATCTTGGAGTTCACTATGTTTGTGGTCGCAATCGTAGTGTTTGAGCATTCGTGTGTTGTAGTCTTGCTGGTTGAACGAGAGTTCGTGATCAAGGGTGTTGAAGATGAGTCTTCAAAGGTATGTGTATTCTTCCCTTGATCTTAGTAAAGCATGTTGTAATTTCATTTTGTGCATAGCCTATATGTTCCATTTCTTGACTGCAATTATTGTTATTCAAATACGATTGAAATTAGGAACGATCATTCCGCTGCTCATGGAAATCCTCATGTCTGATTTCCTTCAATTATATAAAGAGACTAGTCATCTCATAGTTTGGTCTTATACAAACTCTTTGTATAGGACACTCCCGCTTGCATGTCTCTACATGAATGGTCAGGATCAACCATCTGTAGTAGTTCACAATACTTGCAAACTTCTACAAAGTGGGTCGTATCCGTAGTGTCACTAGGATCAGGTATCCCTTCTTAATCCTTATACTATAGACCTTTTTAGGTTATCACTTAAGGCATGATCTACTTGTATATCTCATATACATGCTTAAGTTTACATACAATAACCATGGAGCTTTGTTTATTGGATATGAGTAAATGCAAAATAAAATAACTCTTATTTTATTCATAACAATGTGCACAATGTTTACGAACTATGAGACTCCGGGAGAATTAGGACACCAATCCCAACACTATCATGAACTCAAAGTTAACCTTTTTACTAAATTTCTTCTCATAATGGCAGATCTAATAAAGCATCATGCCAAACTATTCTTATGCATAACATACTGATAACTTTTACTTGTAAAACATATCTGGCGATGACGAGGAATCTGTTACTGGGCCACAGGGGCTAACTAGACTTACATAGTAAGTCAATCTGCAAAACTCAAAACATGGGCTCTGATACCAACTGCAATGACCCGACTCTCTAGGACTTATACTAGGCCATTGCCACATGCACGCATGTATTTCAAATCAACACATTTTCATGATTTGGTAAAAGCCAATTAAATACTATGAAGTAAATAACTAAAATTTATTTAATAGAGTACCCTTAAAACCATGAAATAAAACAAGAAAAATCTCATCAAAAGTTCAAAAGCACAAATACCAAAATTTTCAAATTCAAACATCAAAACTAGAAATTTTAAAACATAAAAATCCTGAAAACATGGGCAGAAGCATATGACTAGTCCCAGTGGCTTGATCACGGATTCTGCTTGTCATTCGTTGGCATGCTCTTACCCTTACCTGAAAAAAAAATAAGGAAGAATGAGTATAAAATACTCAATAAGTAACCCCACTACTGGGGTCAAGCTAAGCATATATGTCCTTAGATGCCATTCTCTAGTGGGATATGCATAAACCTCTACTTTCTATACGATGGCTAACTAATGCATAGTTGAACCCACTTTACCGTAAATTAGGTGTACCCACAAACCTCTGGTGAATCCTGAAGGAAACACAAAACCTCTGGTGAAATCCCGAAAGAGATCACCACCTCTAGTGGATCTCAAAGGAAACACAAACTTCTAGTGAATCTTGAAAGAAACACAAAACCTTTGGTGAAATCCCGAAGGAGATCACCACCTCTGTTGGATCCCGAAGGAAACACAAACCTCTGGTGATTCCTCAATAAAACACAAAACCTTTGGTAAAATCCCAAAGGAGATCACCACCTCTGGTGAATCCCGAAGGAAGCACAAAACCTCTGGTGAATCCCGAAGGAAACACAAAACCTCTGGTGAAATCCCGAAGGAGATCACCACCTCTAGTGGATGATCTATTTACAGGTAGGGGTAACTATCACTATAATCATAAACATAACATTCACCATAAAACATAATCCCACAAATATGCAAATAAATATCATTATGCTCAATGTTCATTTAGCAAATCATATAAACAACATAATTTAATTCATGCCTACACTCATAACATACTTCAAACATAATCAAGTTCTACTTATTTATCATCATACATCTAGATGCAAACAGTCTTAGGATCCTAATAATCATTCTTAAATTTATCATCTAGCACCAAGACCTTCAGGAAATTTGTATCAATCTTAAAACATAAATTGCCAAATTTAATTTAGCAACCATGGCCTAAAATCATGCATCTCAAAATTTTAAATTTGTCCTTTGGGGTTTAAATCCAATTAACCAATTAAATCAAAATGTCCCCAATTTAACTTACCAAAGTCGTGGTTTGGTTTGAAGTCAGTTCCAAAGTTCAATTTATTTGTCCAATCTGATCATAAATCAAAACCAAAGTTTAATAACTAAATTTTCAACAATTATCCTTAATCCAAATGGGCTCAAAGGGTTAAAATTCACCAAAACTTATCAATAGTTTGTCATATGACCACAACACTTACTGGACAGCACTTCACACCTTCAAAAACTCCAAAATTCCTTCAATCTAACATCCCGGGAAAAAAAAAAAAGAGAGAGAGAGAGATTACAGTCCCCACTAGATAGAATCTGAATTTGACAACCCAAAATCTTGAAGTACTTAAGAAAACTCACCAAAATCACAGAGATTCCGACAACCCTCTGTGCTGGCAACGATGAGCAGCGGCACACAAAAGCGAATGACGGTGGGAAACGGAGCTGACATCAAGGCTTGGCCCAAATCGACGGCTACGACGAATGGATACCGAAAGAGGTGGTGTGAGTGGTTGGAGTGGCGGCGTGCTTTGACAGCACGAGATAAGGTCAAACAATCCGGCGATCGACAAGGTCAAAGCAGTAGGGAATAGGTAGATCTGACATGACGTGAAAGAGGAATGGTGAAGCGGTTCTTACCTGGTGCGATGGCAATGGGTCAGGAACGGCAACTAGGGCTTCGTATGGGTGTTGGCGGTGTGAAGAAAGAATAAAAAAAAACGAGAGGAAGGAGGTGGGTCTGATAAAGTATACTAACATGCAGCGGAAGAAATCAGAATTAATAACCACTCTAATTATACTTAATTTGAGTTTAAAAGCATGCATAAAACAATTTTCAAATGAGGGTTTCAAAAACGTATTACCTTTGATGAGGACCTTTCAAATTCCAGCTGAATTCCACGAATTTGTCCTTCAATCTTTCAGTAGACCACCAAGAGGATCTTCTCTACTATCCTCGTGTGGTGGAAATACCGAATTGAGGATAATTGGGTTAAGATGGAAGAGGGTTTGGAGAGGAAAAATCCAGCAGAGTTTTAGCTTGAAAAAAAGCATGCATATCCCTCCAATTGAAGTCAAAATCTTCAATTAATAGTGTTGGACCATGCATTTCTAAATCAAATGTTGATGCCACTTCAATTTCTATTGAAATTGAAGTGGCATGATGTGGATTATTGAGTGGGAAAATACAAATATCTATAGTTTAATCCAATTTATTAATATAAATTTGATTAAATAAAACTTAATTAAAATTTGATTTTTCAAATTTCAACTTTTAAATTAAGTTTTACAATTTAGAATTTAAAAAAAAAATCCAAAAAATCAATTTAATCAAATTGCCAATTTTGGACACAAATTTCAAAATTGAATTTCATTAAATTGGATAATTGATCAAACTAATTTAATTAAAATTTAATATCAAATATCAAATATTATATTTCACCTCACTAAATATCTAAATCATTATTTAAATATTTTTTAACTCTTCAATTTCGTTTAATTTCAACAAAATTGAACGTTTTAATTGTACCAAATACAATTAATTAAACCCTAATTGAATTTGAACACTTCAAATTCAAAACCCTAATTTCGAATTTGAACATTTCAAATCGATTCAGTTCACTAATACAAGATATAATTTACGAGCTAGTAGAGTGACCTTATGGACCTACAGATCATGAGCTCTAACGATTTAAGATTAATTGGCTAAACTTTTTAGATCGAAGTAATCAATATTCGTTAATCATCGAGACATACCATTATAACTCGATAGTTGCACTCGATATATTTTTGTCCACTTTAACCATATTCAGTAAGTCAATCCTTCACAGGTTGTTCGTATTTATAGCTAGGTCAAAATTACCGTTTTACCCTTGTAAATACATCTTGCTCTTTAAGCTCCCACTGATCCTCTATTGAACAATTGGTTTACAGTCCAACTAATAAATCATGACCCTCTTCAATAGAGGGTAGGGCCCCTGTCGTTCAAGACCAGAACTCAGTGGTTATGAGAACAACCTATATGCTAACCCTAAGTCGGGTAGGAATGAATTCCATCTTGCAGAACTATGTCCCCAACAATCTATCCGATTTTATCTCCAAAATGGGATGCTTATTGAGCAGTGCTGTTAGACTACTATCACCTATGCAGATAAAAGGATAATCCCGAATAAACAGGAGTTCATAGTTAGCTCAGGATTAAGATCGAGTTACCCTAGGTCATCGAATTCGAAATAGTCAATTTTAATAGTAAATGATCGTTATAAAGAAAAATGACTATTTTGAGGTTTGGTTTCATGCAAACTTATTGCATAGGATGCCCCCACTCACATGTCTTCACATCAATAATTTTGGGATCACATCATTTGTATCAGTATACAAAATAGGTCGCATCCAAAAGTGTAACCAAGATGAGTTACCCAATCTCATCCATATATTTATAAACCATTTTGGCTATATATTAAAAATTGATCCACTTTTATGTCGCCATATAAAATTAAAGTATTCATATTATAGCCATAGATTCGTTTATTGGATTTTTATAACAGAATACAATATCAATAACAATTTATTGAATAAAATACTCAATAATATTTTTATTGATAAATAGATTATGTTGTCAATATTTACAAACTACAAGTTTTAGGACATTCCCAATAGGGTCTCGGTGCGAAACGAGAGAGGGGGAGAGAGAGATTATAAAGTTTTATTTATTTATTTTTTCTTTCATTCCAAAACACTTTCCTTTTCCTTTTCAAATCCCAACATCTTTTTGGATTTAAAATCCAAATCTTTTTGGAAAAGTAATTTAGGCCAATTATTTTAATTAATCGATTTAATTTGATTCCAAATATCTTCTCCAAATTATACAAAAAGAAAACTCCTAATTTCAATTCAATTTCTCCGAACGTGACATAAATCCCAAATTTTCCTTTAATCAAAATTAAATTTCAAAATTTTCTTCTAAACAAATAATAAAATTGAATTATCCTTTTACAGTAATTCAATTTAACTTTCAAAATTCACAAATATTCTCAAATATTACAAAATACTGAATTTAAATTACAAACAACTTGGAGACACCAACAGTGTGAATAGAGCCCTCTTTAAGACACCACACTGAAAGAAAAGGTTTCCTTGTCGAGACATTACATGGTTGAGGTATATATCTTCAGCAACCTATATTGTTTTCCTTGGTTCGATATTTATTTTCCCGCTCTAAAATCTTTGATTTACTTACATGTGAGCTTTGGGTCAACTACATTGTTTTTCATGATCCTAATGAGATTTATACTGAGATTTAAATTCTCTCATTTGTTTATATGCATTTATATAAACTATAGAATCACATTTTATTTATTATTTATTATTTGTTTATATATGTAGTTTTGATCATATGAATTTTATTTATTATTTTTTTTTTTCCAATTCTTGAAAACATTTTCGATGACGTGTCTATAGAATCACATTTTGGTGATTTCCATTTTCTTTGTTCATAGGATTGATTACTAAGTTTCTACTTTTTGTTAATTGTTATTTTTTTCATAAGATATTAGTTGTGATGCCTTAAACATAGCATGTGAAATCTTTTGAGTGAAGTGATTTTTTTTTTTTTTTTTTGTGATTATACTACACATGTAATTAAGTTATGTTCGACCTATTTCGAAATTTGGTTCGTAGCATTAAAACAATTATTTCTATGTAGAACCTAAATATGTGGTCAGTTTCCTTCAATTATTTATGTATTTGTGATGCACAAATATTTCATGTGAGGCAAAGAATCCGACACGTATTGGATATCGATACTTTCAGATACTTCCCAAATATGTATCTGACGCGCGATTTGAGTATCTATTTTTACACGTACTTTTTTTAAAGAAAAAAGATAAGCAACTCATCCAATAAAAAAGAACGAACCAAACTCTAGATTAGAATCATCTAATCTTCATCTTCAAATTTGAGTTCCCACAAAGTCCACTAAAATATAAACCATTTGGATATCTTCAACAATTCAATGAAAAAGTTCTTCGTTTATCTTCATATTTCTCCCTCTAATCTTCTTCTTCTTCTTTGCAATATGAGTCACTTTTCTATTGCATTTTATGAACTATTGTACTTCAACATCTTAGATTTTTTTTTTTTTTTATTGTATTTCAGTGTTTGTATTCTATTTTGTGTTATTGTTATTAACTTGTATGCTAAATTTATATATATCCTAGATTTTTTTAAAGAAAAAGAAAATGTATTTTCAACGTATCAGTATCCTCATTTTTTTAGAAATATATATTAAAGATATATATAAAAAAAGGATGCATCCATAGACGTATCCGTATCTTAATCTTTTAGAAATTGACGAATCGTCATATCCGATCGTATCTATATCGTGTAGTCGTATCTATGTTTATGCTTCATAGGCTAATTTGAGCTTGGTATCGGACGATGTTAACAGTTCTGCTACTATTCCCTGTGATTTGTGTAGTTTAGATGATTCTATTTTTGGTTTCGTGTTATAGCTGATTTGCTATATCAAATACAATGATGATTAGGAAGGGGATGTTCTAGTTCTTGCCTTACATTTTATTTATGGCTGTGCTTTTTTACTGTAAATGTAAGACTTCAAAAATATGAACCTTTTAAGTTAGGGTCTTATTTGCTACTATGCTTCATGAATCATTTCATTCTTCTTTTATCTTCTTATACAAATGAATATTTGACTGTGATCAATTCTAAATGAAACTAATACAACTCAATTTGCAATGATAATTCCTACATTTCTTTGCAATGTGTTGACCTGAGCACTACAAAGTCGAATTAGTGAGATGGATTGATACTTCTTATGGAACACGAGACATACGCAGCGGAAAAATGACCTAATTACACTCTAATTGTTTTTAATTAAAAGGAAATTAGTATGCAATTAAAGGAAAAAATAGTAAATTAAAATTACCTTTGAAGCTCTTGAAAACCATTTTTCCTCGCTGAATCTCGACCCGAACTCTTCCGGACCACCACTAGAGCTGACCTACTATCTTCTAGACTCAGAACCGGATTGTGGGACCAGATGAATGAAGAACTCGAGAGAGAGAAAGAGATGGAAAAATAAATGGAATTTTGGGTTGGGTTTGGGTTGAAAATTTTTCTCCAAAAATGTGATTTTTCCAGCCCAAATTTTAAAACTAAAATTGGCAAAAATGGCAAAAGTTTTTAATCTAAATTCAAAAGCCCATATTTATAGAAAAGGGTCATGCAAAAATTACATGAAATCAATTCATAAAAATCCAACACCTAAAATCCACTATCTAGGTAGATTTAATGTCTCCACTATAAACCAACACCTAACCCACTATTTTGTTAGTGGAATTATCCAATAAAAGTTTGGATTTTCCCACTCAAAGGGCAAAATAGTCATTTTGTCAAAGTCAAACTTTGACCAAAAAGTCAACATTTTGACTTTTTATGATTTTTTTCCGTATGTACTAATTTTGACCTCCCGAGCATGAATCCGCATTCATTTTCTCGAAATTCAAATCACATTTGAATATAAGATCGCTCAAAATGTGACTTTTCAAAGTCAAAAGTCAACTCTTTGATTTTTTACATCTTTGACCATTTCCATTATTTCCGAGCTTCAGAATATGAATACATATAAACGTATTCATATTCTTGATATTTAAATCAAATTTAAATATTAAAATTGTATCTCTAAACTAAAAACCCCGACCACTATATCACATATATTTGTCGGTTTCTCTCTCTTCACCTAATTCGAACAATTCGAATTATTTTATCATACTGTTCTAAGTTTATTCCATATGAGCTAGTAGGAGAACCTAATGAACCTATAGATCATGGGCTCCAACGATCCGAGATTAGCTGGCTAAACTTTTTAGACGGAGCTAATCAACATTCGTTAACTAATGGGTCATTCCATTATAGTCCCGTAGTTGCACTCTCCTCACTATAGATATATTTGTGTCCATTTGATATAACCATGATTAGTAAGCTAATCCTTCACAGGTTGTTCGTAATCTCGGCTAAGTCATAAAAACCGTTTTACCCCCGAGATTACATTTTATTCCTTAAGTTCCACTGATCCTCTAATGAAAAATTGGTTTAAGGTCCAACCTATAAACCGAACCCCTCTAGGGCCAAGGAGAGGGTGGGGCCCCTTGTTCAAGACCTGGATTCAGTACTAAAGGGTAGGAGTGAATTCCGTCTTGCACCCTATGTTCCCAGCTATCCACCTGATCTTACCCCTGAAATAGGAGACTTATTGGGCCAGCGATGATGAGCTGCCCTCACCTATGCAGATCTAAGAATAATTCCGAGTGAACAAGAGTTCATAGTTAGCTCAGAATTAAGATTAAGTTACTTAGGTCATAAATTAACGAAATAGTCAGTTTTATACATAAAACGGCATTTAGAACGTAAAAAATGACTATTTCATGGTTCAGTCTTATGCAAACTCATTACATAGGATGCCCCCACTCACATATCTCTATATGAACGATTCAGGATCACATCGTTTATACTAACTACAAAGTGGGTCGCATCCATAGTGTCCCCAGAATAAGGCGTCCAACCTTATTCATATACTATAGACCATTTTGGCTATATATTTGAACTTGATCCACATTTATGTCACTACATAAAGTTCAAACTACATTAAATAGCCTCAGGACCTTAGTTTATTGGATTCAAGATTACAATTTCAATAACAACTTTATTGAAAAACAAAACAAAATATGTTTATTAATTTACAAACTATGAGTTTTAGGACATAAAATCCAACAACTTCTACATGGCATGTCTGTGTTGCAATCCTAGTTATTTTCACTTAATTCCTACATTTCTTTGCAGGTTTTTGGTGTTGACATCTGTCCTCATTGGTTAATCTTCAACCATCAAATCCTCTTAGTTTGAGAGATAGAATAAGAGTGGTGCTTTGTTAATTATAGGGAGAGTCTCTCTAAACAGTTAAGATTATATAGGTGATATTGTACCCAATTGAAAAATTGAAGCATCATTCACCATCTTAATCCAATTGCCATTTTGCTGCATGTTGCATTGGTATTTTCTCATGTTAATATAGTGTTTTTTTTTTTCGCTTGATTAATTTTGCTCCTAGCTCGAATTTCATAAATTCTCTTGTGTGGGGTAGTTGAATTCTTAATATATGTTGTTTGCCTATTCTTTCTTTGCTTGCAAGAAGTCCTGCGTTGGATTTGGATCAAACTTGTGGTGGATGGTGGAGAGAACATAACGAATGAGCTACTAGAAGACTATGTTTGGAAAACACTATATAATGGCGACAAGTGTATTGCATTTTTTTTTCTTTTTCTTTTTTGATACACCAATAAAAGTTGTTTGTATCTAAAAAAAATTAATTTTGCTATGTAACCGTTATGAGTTTTGGTAATTTGTTAATTGTTCACCAAGAAATGACCCGAAATTGGATCTTGGTCTATTTGAGATTGTTCCTTTTAATCGTAATCAAAGATGTTTTCTTGTCTCTCATTTCTTTTCCGAATAAATCGAAGAACCTAATGGATCGAACTCATTGGTTTTAGAGTTAAATTAACATCTATTTCCTCTTTTGTGACTTGTTATTAGGGATTTATGAAAGTAATTGAGATTTTATTTTGTTCATGTACTGGTAAAAAAGAAATATTATTGATTTGCACATGCATAAGCAACAAATATAAATGTATATGTGTGTGTATATATACATATTTTAAACAAAACAATGACAGACATTTAATACCGGATAATTACTAACAAAAAGTAGGTGAAAAACTGGCATTGAAGATAATGTTCAATGTCGGTTTCAACCGATATTGAAAACAGTATTCTATATCAGTTGAAAACTAACAATGAAAATAATTGGCATTGAAATCTTGGTCATCTATAATGGTTTAAAATCGACATTAAAGACAACTGACATTAAAAACCTTTTATAACACGATCTTCGATGTCGATTCCCTTATAATATCAGTTTTAAACCGAAATTAAAGTCCAATTTTGTAGTAGTGTGAAGAAGGTTTCGAAACAAAATTTTAAAACAACATCCAATGATTATTACAAAACAATCCCATTATAACCAACCTCAATGAACAATTTTTCTCATCATGAGCTTAAAGAAAATGAAACTATTATCAAACCGAGCTTAAGATGTAAATATAATATTATTTTACAGGACCAGAATGAAAATGTGCTACATGTACAAGCAAGAAGAAAACCATAAATGAACTAAATTTCTAGAGGGAGATCATTATAATTTCTTGAGAAGTAGTGGAAAGTATGAACAGATAAATAAATTTTTGTACGTAAAGAAAAAGAAAAGCAATTAGCTAGGCTAGAAACGCAGTCTTCTCCTACATGCTTCAAATGGAGGGATAGAAGAATCAAAGGGGATGAGAAAGGAGGAATAAACAGAAGAAAAAGGCATAATATCAGTGAGCATCTCATCAATCAAATCTTTGTAAATGTGATTTTGTAAAGCCATACCTATTTTTACCATTTCATGTTTGAGTCCCCACGAGATTTCCTTTGAGATTTCTTCCAAGCTCTCTCCCATGGTCTTGCTTCTCCATGTTAATGGCTGACCATCATCGTTTTCCTGCTTCTTCTTCGTCTTCTTCAAGTTCATATTCTCCATTATTCTTGATGATGCCTTTGTTTCTAATTGAATGCTACTGATCTGCTGCAACCTTATGATCCGTTCCTGTAATTTGGTAATGCATGGGTTTAAGGAAGATATGGAGATTCTGTCCTCCTCAATTGCTCCTGGATTCTTCTTCTTTGGCTCTTCCTCTATTTCTTGTCCACCTGTAAAGAAAAAAAAAATAATTCCAAACCGGCTTTACTTTAGTTTTTTCTATATATTATTGAGATTTTTTTATATATATATAGTTTAAATACGATAAGATTTAAGTTTTTTTTTTTTTTAGAAAGGTATCATAAAGAACAAAAGAATTATATCACGAGGCAACAACAAAGAAAACCATTCAAGGTATAAGGGGAGAATAATGAAAGAGAATTTCTCTTGTCCAAAGCCCTTTTTGCAAGAGCATACGCCAAAGCATTGTGACTGACCAATGTGGGGAAAAAAAAATCCTCCAATAGCTAAGCCATAACGTTAATCTCCTCAAGAACGAAAGGAACTTCAGAAATATCGACATCATTCCCATTTGTCAGTTTAACCACCTCAGATTTGACCTGAATAGGTTGTAAATTAGTTTACCAGTGCCTCAGTAAGTCCAACACAAAGTGCCTGCCGCCTCAGTAACTTTGACCTCTCTACAAGTACTAGAAATGTCTTGTAGACCGACCAGCAAGGCTAGTGCGCCCCAGATAGTTTTGAACCGCCCATCCTAGGTCCCCCAGAAAACCATATCTTAAGTCATTAAACTAGTAATTTTTAGAGTATTCTTTTGACACCTGTATACAGAGGTGTTCTCCACCCCTTGTAATTAAGAAAGTTATAACTGAACAGATTGAAAATGCATTCAACCGAAGAAATTTCTCCATATTCTCCTTCAGTGCCTCTAAGCATGGATAATGAAAATCAGAATCCAAACTTTTTATAAATTAAGCAAAAGTGACCAAGGTTCACTCTCCATCAGTGTGTGCAACAAATAGGCATGGAAGGAGGGGCAGAAAAGAACATGTTATAATATAAATCATCTATAAATGAGAGACCATGAAACCAATAAAGGGGAAATGTGTTTTGAGAAGAAAATCATAATCTCATGTCAGTGAGAAGAAGAAAAGAATCTTAGTCCAAAAGCAAGGACGAAGAGGACAATTTTATTAATGTGAGAATTTCGAGACAATCAAAATAAAACAAAACCGTTCAACCTTGCATCCAAATGGACACTTATGCTTCGAAAAATAGTTCAAGTTAAAAAGTTTTGACCAATAAATTAAGGTTTAGATACTTATCTACTTTGATGCTTATAATTTCGGTTCATGTACTCTCAAAATGTCCATTATAGTTTCTGTCAATTATGACATCCAAGTTTAGGAAGGGTACATAAATGAACTGATAGTTACTACATATATCCACAGGTGCATCCTTCATTTTTCCGGTGGCTCAATCATAGGAATTCTAAAGTCAAACGCGCTTAGTTTAGAGAAATTCTATGCTAGAAATTTTTCTATGAAGTATGTGAATGAGAATAAAGCATCGTAAAATGACCTTAATTTGTAATGGTGACCAAAATATCATTTAATTAGGTCATGATTTTTTTTTAATTAAAAAGTAAACAAATAAAAAGAGTGTCAAGCTTGATATGTCCAAACAAAATGAATGTCAGAGCTTTTTCCCAATTGTATGGAGCATAAAATGATCTGAAGGGTTTAGAAATAATATAGTAAGCCATAAACACCAAAAGAGAAAGGGTTAAAGGGATTAAAAAACTTCACAAAATGCAGGAAAAAAAAAAAAAAGAAGAAGAAGAAGAAGAAGAAGAAGAAGAAGAGACAATGCAAAAGCAGTAATTTCTCATGGTGCAGCAGTGATATAAATTACTGATGAGTGGTGGGGATAGGAATTGGATGACAGTTGTGGCCAGTGGGAGTAGGAAGAGAAGCTTGGAAACAATGGCTTTAGAAAAAGCCTGGTTGTTTGCTGAGTAAAAAGAAAGAAAGCCATCTACTGCTTACTTATTTCTGAAAAAGTGAAAGAAGGTCTGTGTATATGTTCCACATACCTTTTTTTAAACAATATATGACTTGACTGAATCATTACAAACCATTGCTATTTGCTTGTTAGGAGCTTGTGTGGAACAGTGGTCCACTTCATCCCCTCACATTTGTATATATATTTTTATCTAATTCAATTGACAGGTCAAAGAATAAAGTTAAAGTGGAAATGTGAAGTCAAAAAAGGAAAGAAAAATTTGTGTAATGAGAATGAAAAGATTGTGATTAATATTGTTTATACTAAGAATCCAATTTAATTAAATTGATTTGAAGCCTACAAAAAGGTTAAAAGAGAAAAGGAAAAACTATTAACAAAATATATACAGTGGTGGAACCCAACAACATAAAGGAATAAAAATGACACTTCGTTAAGAAATCAACGACCACTGTAAATAATTTCATGTTGGACCTCGTAATTTGAAAAGCATTCTATGTGAATTGAGAATAGATCAGGAGAAATGATTCTCTTTCTCTGACCCCAAATCTCAAAGTCATCTTTATACCTGTTTGGATTTTTTTTTTCTAAGTGTTTAAAAAATATTTTTTAAAAAATAAAAAATATATATATATTGTTAAATAACTAGAAAGCAATTCCAAACAATAATCATTTTAATATATATTCATAAATCTACCTAAACATCCCGACTATATTCATATATCTAATTAATATGAATGTAGAGTTTTATTTAGGAGATTTTTAAAAATAAAAAATATAAAAAAAATTACTTACATAGCAAAATTTTAATCTTCTTTGATAGAGATTAATAAAAGTCTATCACTATCTATTCATGATAGAAATTGATAGAAGTTTATCACTGATAGATGCCGATAGAAATTTATCGGTGTTTAACAGTTTTTTTTTTTACTATTTCTATAAATAGTTTGACATTTTTTTTATCTATGAAAATTTTCATTTTATTTATTTATTTATTGAGTATTCTAGAGATTTTATAAAATAAACATAATAATAAAATCAATTTTTTTTAGAAAAAAAAAAGGTTTTTAATAGTAATAATATATTACTCTTTTTTTAACTTAAATATATCCTTTCAATTTTAAGAGGCATTACAAAGTTAGTAGTAATTTATCACTCGGCAACATCAGTTTGTTGCCTCTAACTAACTTGATACCATATCTTTAGAATTTTGGATAATCCTTTTAATAAAGGCAATCCAATAATTTTTATCTCATCTGAAATTAATTTTTAGGTTAAATTGTAAATTTAATCTCTATAATTATTTATGGATAAAACATTCATAAATAATTCTGACCATAGAGACTATTTTTTAGGATTTTATCTAAGAACTATTTGTAATATTAAATTTATAGAGACTAAATTCTAACTTTTAAAACTGCGGTGACTAAAGTGTAACTTTCTTCAAACCATAATGACTAAATTTAAAATTTAACCTACTTTTAATTAGAATTTGGAGTTTGGGACATAGATGGATGTTTGAGATAAGGAGTGAAATTGTGAAATCTAGGGAGTTGTGAACTCTTAGGACTCACCGCACAAGTTTTTTTTTTTCTTTTGACAATATATAGGGTCGGAAAATCAAACATCTAACCTCAAAGTTGATTATATGAACATTATGTTAATTGAGTTAAGCTCATTTTAATCACAATGTAAAGAGTTAATAAAGCATAAAATTGATATTTTTAGTTGTGGGATCCCTACAAACTCTTCAGGTCAAGCAAGGAGTGAGGAATTCACAACTCTACCCTCTCTAAATCTTATTCCAACTCCTTGGTCCAAATACCTTTAAGAAATTTGACTCTCAATTTTGATAAAGTTATTGAATGGCACTCCTATGGTTATTGGGTACCATACATGTAATAATTACATATGCAACTAAAAAGTATCTACCCATGTCCCCTCATGCCTAAACAGCAGTAAAAGCACTGAGCCTAACAAATGCTATGAAGGTTGATGCTGGGAATCCTATATTTTGGCATGCTAATGCCCTTCTACTTTTCCTTCAAAGACCACTGTTCTTGTCTTTTTCCTGTACCCACTAGACTACTAATATTTCTGGGCACTACCCTCGAGCTCAAGCATATACTTGATATATCTGTACAGATATTAAATAAAAGCTAAATTATAATTTTTTTAAAAAAAAAATCCTAAATTTTGTTCTTTGCTTAAAGTTATCTTCATTGTGCTTTTTAAAAAAATTACAATATTCAATGGGACTTTTGCATGAATACTTCCAATTTTCATTTTTAGATTCAGACGGTGAGAATAAAAATCATTACTTTAACTAGTGTGATGGTAACTTAGAATAATGTGACAATCTAAATTTTCGTTCTAGGTCTCTACAACACTAATTCTAAAAACAAATTATTTGGTCATTCATTATAAGATTTAAATTTTTTATAAAAAAAAAAACCCCTTAAATTGAACATATTGTTGTATTTGAAACAAAATATTGAGCAAATCTCTCTTTTCATGGAGCCCAATAACAAAATAGGACTGGATAATTGATTTCTTAGTTTTTCTTTTTTTAAAAAAATTAATGCCTCAAATCAAAAAGTAGTTTTATTCTTTTTCTTATAAAAACTTCTGACTCCCGATATTTACTGTTTCATCCAATTAGTTAGAAATTGATTAAGCATTTGGATTCTTCAAAATTACTCCAAGAATAACTCAAGGGGAGAAAAAGTTGATAAAATAACACAACTGCATTCGTGTAAATTATGAGGTAAAATAAAGCTGTCCTGCTTCATCTTTTTCTTTGCCTGCTTGAGATTCCTATATAATTTTTCTTTTCTTTTCTTGTAAGTTTTTTTACTTTAGCTTCTTTTTCTTCTGAATTATATTTTTTCTATAATTTTGTCGGTGTAACAGTTTTATGGTATATATATTTATATATATCTTCAAAAACTCAAGTTTAATTTAGTACACAATTACTCTTTAGTTAGAGTTAAGTCTTAAATTGTTCCATTCTTACTTTGAAACATATATATATATATATATATATATATATATATATATATATATATATATATATATATATTTCCGTCTCATTTCGTAAATCAAATAATACTTAACGTATAGTTTTTTTTTTTTAAAGTCGAAGGTGCAAATACTCATACCTCACAATTATTCTATATTAAACTATGTTTGGTCTAAAAAGTTTGAAAGTAAAAGTTGGGGAGTAGAAGTTATGAATTCCACTTCTCGTTTGACCCAAGGAATTAATGAGTTCTTCCACTACCAAAAAAAATCAAGTTTATACCTTAGACTCTATAACTCCTCACTCTTCGATATTTACCTCCTTCCTTCAAACACCTTCGAATAGGTTTACTGGTTAATCTCATTTTTAGGTTGAGAAAATTGAAAATGGTTTAACTTAATTAGGTATAAATTAGATAAGTTTTTATTCTCAATTTATATCTAATAATATTAAAAAAAATCAACAGAATTTTTACCAAATATCTTAATTGATATCTTTTAAAATAGTAAGAATAAAACTAAAAATTTCAAAAGATAATTAGGGTTCATAGAAATAAAATTAGACTTAAGCATTTTGGTACGAAATTGAATGCTAAGAACTGTTACGAACGTACCATTTTCACGCCCTTTGGTTGTACGGTTGATTCTGTTCAGATGCAATCGACTGCAAGGCTGCGGTGGCTGCTGCTGCTGCTGCTTCTCGTCAACGCCACAGTTACAGTCTCTAAACTTCCGCCCTGAAATCGTCCGTACTTCTTCGTCTCGATTCAGGCAGTTTCCGGCAATCGTTGCCGACGGTGGATGACTCTCCGGTGACCGAAAAGCCATGATAATCTCCTTTAGAGCTTTCAAGTCATTATCGCATTTCTCCAACGCTCCCAAAAGCTTCCTCCTCTTCTCGCTTGACGTTTCTTCCGCCGGCACCGGTTCCAGTCCCATCAATCGCGCTACCAGCGCTGGAGATTTTCCGATCATCGTCGGCGAGTTTACGGAACTCGATCGCCGTATCTCTGCCGAAAGCGTCGGACTCCTCGTCGGTAAATCACAGGAGATTCTTCTCCGGCTGAAATCAACAACCTCCGCTCCTTTTCCTTCTCTATTATTTTCATTTCGTGACCTTCGTTGTCTCTGTGGCGGCGGAGTAGCCGGAGATACACAGGCAGCCGAGACTAAGGTTTGATCGGAATTAGGTGAAGAAGAAGAAAACACAATAATATCCTTCTCCTGCTTACTCTTTCCTAAAAATTATATCAAGAAATTAATTGAAGTAAACATATGATTTGTTCAATGAATTGAACGGAGGAAGAGATCAAAATGAAAGGAAAGTGAAAGAGAAATAGAGTAATTAATTGACGAACCGAATGTGAGGGATTTCTTGTGACGGTTCTGGTACTTGGAGAGAAGATGAATAATGCCGGACATGCAACCGATGCTCTTAGCTCGAAGACTTTCCGGTGGAGGATCCCGGCGGGAAGTTGACGATAACTGACTGTTCTGTCTCTTCATTGATTCAAAGATTCTCTCTCGCTAGCAATCTTCTGTGTGTATGATGAAGCTCAACGGCAATGGAGAAAGAACAAAGAGAGTAGAGTTTGTTAAAGCAACTGCCTACATATATATATTTATGTATATATATAATTTTTTTTTTTTTTTGGGTAAAAGAAACAAGAGAGAATAGATTAAGTGTAGACTAATTATTGCTAATATATATAAGGTTTAAATATTATTTAGCATTTATTTTGTTTTTTTGTACTTTTAAAATAGTTCTTATATTTTCGGTTTTGTATTTTCAACTTTGATTTATTTTTATCCTTCAACTTTAAACATGTGACCATTTTGATATAAAAATGAAAATGAAGGGATTAAAATGATCAATTTTTAAAAGTACAAGGATCAAAATGATCATTTTGGAAGTACATATACCAAAATAAACCAAAGTTAAAAATATAGATATCAAAATAAACCAAAACCAAAAATACATAAACTAAAGTAGTATATTAACCTATAAATAAGGAAAATTATTTATTTGTTGTATTATAAGTTTAGTCCTTAAATTGTTTGGTATTTTTTATTTGTTCCTTGAATTTTAAAAAGAAAATTAAATTATTTTTTTAATATGAAATTTGAGATTTATTCAATTTTAGTCCCTACACTTTTATATGTCTAATTTTAGTTTTATATTTTTAATAAATCTTAAATTTAGTTCTTCAAAATCATTTTTATTAAAATTGTTTAAATAACAACAACAATAATTTTTATAAATAAATAAAATTAAAAAAATTAAAAAAAAAAAAAAAAAACCATGCATAAATGTATTTCCAAAATTTATAGTTAAAATATTAATAAGTAATAAAAAAAAGTTTTGAAAAAAATAGTAGTAAACTAATAGAAAATTTTCAAAATAGAAAAATAAATAAAATTATTTACACAAAATAGCAAAATTTAATTATTTTATATTTCTATTGATTTATATTATTAATAGACACGGATAGACTTCTATCAGCCTCTATCAATATTAGACTTCTATCAATTTATATCACTCATAGGCGCTAATAGAAGTATCTAATAAGTATCTATTAATGTTTTTTTTTTTTTTGTTATTTCTATAAATAGTTTAAAAAAAATTTTATAGGTGAAAATTTTTTTAAACTAATAGTAGTGACTAAATTTAAGATTTGTTAGAAAGGATATGGATCAAAATTGGGCATTTGAAAGTCTAATAATTAAAATTAAACAAATTTTAAAGTTGATAGGCTAAAATAGTATTTTAACCTAAAAAGTATCTAATAAATAAGGTAATCAACTTGATTGTGTACCCAATAGATGAATTTATTTTATTATTATTTTGTGTCTAATAAAGGTCCTTGACCTATATTTATTAAATTCATTGGCTTACTATAGAATTGAAAATTTTAGGACTTAATTTGACAAAAAAATTATTTTTATTTTGAATAGATTAGTTAGTTTTTAAAATTTTGTACATGTTAGGGATATATTAACTGGACACAAAATTTAAAGTGAAATTAATTGGACATTTTAAAATTTCATACCTATAATAGACACAAATTAAAAAATGTACCGTACTTTTTTTAGTCCAAAGGGCAAACAATACAAATACGAAACTTTAAAGACTGGAATTTCCTTGGAGCTCTTGGATTTATGCTCCAATTGCTTTTTAGGATTTCAGCTTTGAAAATAAAATTAAAAAAATAACAAAATAACAAAATAAAAGTAAATATCAATTTAAACCCTTAAACTTTTGGGTTGTATCAATTTAAACTCTAAATTTTGGGAGTTGTATAAATTTAAACTCCAAACTAATAATTGTATCAATTTAAAGTCTGAACTTTCATAAAATGTATCAATTTAAACTTTGAACTTTCATAAACATGTCACTTTAAATCCTTAACTTTCATACGTGTATCTCATTAAAACATAATTGAAGGTTTAAATTAATTGATACATTCATAAAAGTTCAGAATCTAAATTGGCACAATTATTAGTTTAGAGTTTAAACTGATACAACTATTATTAGTATACGGTTTAAATTAATACAACACCAAAGTTCATGGTATAAATTGATATTTGTCCTAAAAAAAGAGTTGGTTTCAAAAAAAAAAATAAAAACGAACCAACTTATTTATAAATATTATAAAATGTCACAATAGACTTCGATAGATCACAATAGACATCTGTTAATGTCTAATAAATGTTTATCGCGATCTATTTGATATATTCATCTATTAGTGTCTGGTAGTCATATCTAAAAGTGACATTTTGCTATACCTAAAAATATTTTCATTACTACTATTTAAAACAACTACCAAAAAAACATCCTACTTCTTCTTTCTTCTTATTTTTTTTTATTTTTTTTCCCTCTCTCTCATAGCGATAGGATAGGACATTTATAATTCTAGAAAACTACGAAATATTCCCATGTAAATTTCAATTTTAATTCAAATGGCTTTGAATTTGGTGTTTTATGAATTTAAAAGCTTTAATCTCACACTTTATTCGACCTCTCAGATGGTCTTTATTATAGATGATTTTAGATCGAATGATATGACATTTAATAATGAAAAAAAAATCAAGAAAAAATATAATATGAACTGAAAGTGGTAACTAAATCAAAATGAACCTAGGAGAAGGGGATTGGCTTAGACTTGACAAGCCAGTGACCTCAGTCATGGCTCAGGCTCAAGATCGACCCTTGTCAAACGCCTAATGGGGCATGCTTTATGCATGTCCCGACCCCAACCCGAAGTAACATTTTAAGTCCAAGATATGACCTAAGAGAGATGCTCGACCTCGGCCCAAAACATAAAGCCGAGCATGTCCTTTGGCCTAGTAGGTCATCTACTTATCCTAAAGCAATTCGGAAACCCTAGAGAACACCCTACGTCAGTTTTCTCTATAATACTTCATTATAATTTCATATGAGTTAATTTGAGTCCTACTCTCAAACTCGTTAGCTTCCACACTCTTTCACTCTTTGACTTAAGCATCGGAGTGTGTGGCAAGCACCACATCAGTGTGAAGCATCAAAGTGTGTGTGGCAAGCACTAAACTAATGTGCAGGTTTTCTTTTTTGCAGGTCATGTCCTTCTCTTCCTTCAAACAAATTTACTGATATCACGTGAAGTTATGTATGTTTTTCCTATCCAAAATTTAGCATCAACAATCTTTATTTAGATTAAAAAAAAAAAACAAAAGAAATATTTAGATGGTGTATTTAGACATAGCGATGCAAATTATAATTTGAAATGTTAGCTATAATTATTAATCGAATGGTTTTAGTTAGGTGACTATTAATCATTAGTTAGTTAGATGGTAAAAATTGCTCTTATTTTTCTCAACAATGGTTAGATATTTTTTTTAAAAAAATAATAATTTATGAAAACACTTTTTCAAAAAACACTTAAAAAAAGTCACCAAAATTTACTGATTAAATCAATAAATTAATTGATTCAAAAATCAATCGATGATGGAGTTGATCAAGTAATGGTTATGGTGGTCTATAATTCAAATCTCCCTACTTCAATTTGTACTAAAAAAAAAGTTTAATCTTATTTTGAAATTGTATTGTGGGATACTTTATGCTTAATTTTGAATCTTAATAAACTAATAACCTTCTTTTAATTTATTTTATTTTTTTAAAATTAATATATTCTATTTTTGAAAAACATTTTTAAACTTGTTTTTAATCCAAGATCACATAGATTACAGTAATTTTAAAGTATATAACGATATTAAGTCTTACACGAGCTATTTAAAATTTATTATTATTACTAGTTTAATCTCAACTTTTAACTTTGTGTCATTTTGAATCGTAAACTTAAATGGTATTATATTAGGGTCTTGAACTTTCAATTTTGTATTCAATGAATTCCGAAATTTTAAATTATCTAATAGACCTTTAAACATTCAACTTTGTGTCCAACAAATTCTAGGATTTTCAATTTTATATCTAATTAGGTTCTTAACCCATTCAACTTTTCTTAAAATACATGTACATATTAATTATAGAATTTGAAATTCAACATATTAGACGTTTTAAAGTATTAGAACCTATTAGATACAAAATTCATTGAAAGTTTAGGAACTTATTGAACACTTTCTCAAGTTTGAAGACCAATTAAGCAAAAACATAAATATTTATGAACTAAACTTGTAATTTAATCAAAATTATTATTTTTTATTTTTTTTGAGTAATTAACCGATGAGAACTTGGAAGAAAAAAAAATATATTTAGTTTGCTCGATTATTTATATTTCTTAAAATTTATGTGACCCTATGTCCAATTAAGAACCCAATTATTTAAATTATATATACACACACATATATATAGTCCCAAGCATCATATATCTTTGAAATATTTAGTTTTTGAATTACCAAAATAAGGAACTGCACAGTACAATAAAATACTTGTTTATAAAAAGCTTAAAACTTCATCTACAGTTTCCTTCTTATTAAATAAACCAATCAAGTTTACAAATAATAAAAGTAATCACAGTTCATTTTATTTCATTTATTTTGTCACGATTCTGTGTTATATGGGCTAAAAATTAGCTCATGGGCGCTGGCATAAGAACATTGCCTCAGCATTCTCATCGCTACAATACAGACAGGGGTGCTGCTGCCTCAAGCCTTGCTGCTTCAGCCTCTCTCTCGCCATCACCACCACCTGCTTGTTTGAAAGTACACCGGGGTTCTTCTCGAGCACGTTCTCGATCGCATTGCTGAATGCACCATATGCTTTCCCACCTGCATTATCCGGGTTCATGTCTGCTGAACTCTCATTTGCCTGGCACCCACTCAACAGAATCCCTGCATCGGGCTTCAGCAAGTCAACCGTGTCGAGTTCACGCGGGTGCAGCTGAAACTTGAGACTGGCATCTGCTCCAAAGGCTTCGAGCAGGTGGGTGCCAATGTCTGTTGTGTTGATGTTGGTATGTGATGAAAGGTGCTGTAGAATTGATTGGAAGGGGATGGTTTTTGCCTTTGCAGCGTTTGGTATAGATGGGAGTGAGAGCTTTTCACCGTTGATGATGGTAGAAGGTCCAATCTGCTCCTTCTCTTTGTCGATCAGACCTCCGCTATGGCACGAGTCTGAAATCATGGTGAAGCTTGCTCCCTTAGGCAGGCGGTTTACAAGATGACGAAAATCGATATCTGCAAACACAATTAAAATTTCAGCTAAAATGCAAGAATCACTTTCCTAATCTAAATAACAACATACAAACAAACCTGTAATGAGATTGAAGTCACAAGGTACAATGGCCTCATCCTGCCGAAGGAAGTTTCCATGTTTCATGGATGGAACTCTGGTTCCATGTCCACTGTAGTGAAAGAACAGCACGTCTCCCGATTCTGCCTTACCAACCATTCGCCCCAGCGCACGTTTGATGTTGGCACCAGTTGGCATCAGCAACGAGCCTGGCTCGTCAGTCAGCACCTGAATATTGCTCTCTTTAAAACCGAACCTGCTCATCAGCTTCTCTCGCATGGCCATCACATCATTTATGCAGCCATGCAACTCATACTTGGTATTAGGATAATTGCACCCTACCAGAACTGCCATCCTCTTCTTTGTCTCCATTTTTTCACCAATCTCTCTCTCCTCTCTCTTTCTCACACTAGTTTTGATATGATGGGCTTCAGAATCTAGCTTTTTATACACATGCAAAAACAACTATATCTTAATGTCCAACTTGCATTCTGATACAAGCAATTTTCTTGCTTGTTTCCTTACTTTAGTTAGCTTTCAAGCTTAACCATCATCACAATCACATACGTACAAGTTAAGTCCCAATGAAACAGATGTTCTAAACTTAGCCACTTTTCTTTCAAGAGGGACGTTGACTAATAATAGACAGGTTTCAAATTTTATCCCTAAATCAGAAAGCTTTCAAGATGACAATCAGATAAAATGTTCATATATAATAATAGAACCTTTCCAATCTACGGTTCTACACAGCTAATCTTGGTAAAAGAAAAATATTTATTCATGCTTATGCCTCCAAAACCCTTTTCACTATTCAAGTATTTTCATCAAACAAGAAACTACAAAGGTCACATTCAATAGACATTTTTTTTTCATATGGAGCAAGACCGTTTCATAGAAAAATTAGAACCTATACAGAGGACAAGAGGAAGATACTCTCCGGATAAAGGTCCAACCTTTCCACTTGGCTGATAAATAAAAAGATGTATCATTACAATTTATAAAAAGAATTTGCATCCCAAGAGGAAGAAGCAACAAAAACCATAAGTTCCCAAATGTCTTCCCACAGTCTGCTGACATTCTGCAAAATTCTTCTACTCTTTTTTCCAACCAAATTTCCACAAGACTAGTGTATCTCCAGGGAATTGTAAGCCTTACTGGAAAGTTCTCCCAAGACCCAGCACCAATGTCTCACAAGATGCCAATTACAACGTCCTTAGAGAAACTCAATGGAAATTTAAAACCCTGAACAGCTTCAACCAAGGTCTTTTGAGTAAAAATATAATCCCAAAAAAGATAGCTGCCTGATTCAACATTTCTACAATAGAAAAAAAGCTGAATACTCTAACAGTAAAATTCAGCACATGAACACTTTCATGTGCTAGAAGAAGGTGAACTACATTGAGTTATTAAAAATATTAATATCATATGGAAATGTTAGAATTTACAAGGTTCTTTTCCAACATTGTGAAGCTAAAATGAACAGAACTTGCAAGAAATGTGTCACAATACATTTTTTTTTTTTTTGATAAAAAACAATTTCATTGATGAATGAAATATCCAAAGAATATATAAAAGATCCCTATCAAAGGGAATACAAAAGATGAGTCCAATTTATAACAAGAAAATCTATGCTATAATCTTGTGCCACAATTCAGTTCAGTGATCAGAAACTCAGATGTCAACCCTTCTTTATAACACTTCTCAATCTATGAATGAAAATGTTTTTATCAAAAAGAGAGAATCAAAGAAGGTTGAGTTTGAGTTTCAACTGGACTAACTGTATAAGCTTTGCCAAGTTTACAACTGAAACCTATGTACACCTAGGGTCCGCCTTGTCTTGCTTGAGCATGCATGCCTAAGGGCAACATCTTTTAAGAAATAAAATAGCAGTTGCAGATAATAAATAGATGAAAAGCTTAAACAAGAACTTATTCATCTTCTCCATCTGACATTCTCTCTCTCGAAGCACCCTCCCTCCATCCATGTCTCTAATACTTGTGGAGGCACATAAAAATGGTACTAGAAGAGTTATGGAGGGGATAAGCCTAATGATGGGAGGAAATGGAGATGAAGTCCTGCTATGTGATGACATTTTTAATATTTTAAATATTTGCAATGTAATCTTGTAATGTACTTCTAAGATTTGGTAGAGGTTGAAAGTTAATAATATTTAAACTTTCATTTCTCAATCTCGTGATTGACACTAGTTATTAATATTATGTTAATTGTGCATTTATATTTTATTTATTATGCACTTAGTCTAATTAAAGCCTTCACAATTTTTCCACTTCACAGTCAAGATCCAGAGGTTGTGCTTCAGACTTGAAGTATATTTCATACTGTATAAAAAGAATACTGTATACAAAGATGTAATAATTGATCTCAGTTCATGACACAATTGGCTCACAAATTCTCCAAGTACAATGCCATTCCCTCCACCTAGCAAAAATCCAACAGGTTAGGCAAAGGGAAATAGAAGGGAAGAAGAAAAGCCAAAGACATTCTTGTCAAGACCTAAATAGTTGCTGAGTTAAGAGAAGTTATTGCAACTAAAGATCTTTCCAAACTTTAAAATCTGAAGTTGAACTGTTATAGTTTATACTACCATCTTGACACCCCAGAAACAATGTAGTCCGTACAGGATCCATGTTTATCAATGCGTGGGCTGTTCCTCTTGGACTTGCTGCAACAGCAACCTCATCCGCACCAATGATCACTTCAGCATATCCTTTATCACCAACCTTGCTGTTCTCCAACTGCATAAAGTGCATAAAGAGACACAGAATCCAAATTAGCAGTAGGGTAAGATAATTAATTGACTTAAGACATATTTAATTCTGAATCCAACCATTTTTTATTCAAGGAAAGAGTTCCCAACTGTATGACACATCCATAAAATGCGAGATATAAAACAGATAAAAAAAAAAAAAAACAAATGATTTCCAATCTCGTACTCCTTAGCTTACCCTGAATTTTGTTCTAGCCCCCCACAGGACAAATGTCTCGTTACATGTATGATGTCTGTGGTTTCCCCTCATAGCACCAGGTTGAATTTCTCCAATATGAATAGAAGCACAGGTCACTGCTCCACCTGCAAATGATCACTGAAATGAACATTGGCTTTACTCGGAAATCACAATGCCGTAAAACAGGTAATTGGAATTGAAGAACTGATTGATTTTGGAGCACTTATGGGATTAATAAACAACTGGGGTTTAAGTTCCAGTCGCAGTGGATAGTTGCATATAGTTTCAAGCTTAAAGCAATGAAGAAACGCAGTCATAATAGGCTAAGAAGACACCAAAAAGCCGAATTCAGCACAAACAAAACGGAACCTTAATGAATTAAAACCAGAAGCGAAGACGATCGGAATACCAGGAATGCCGGAACCAAGCGCGAGAGAAATAGGGTCGAGTAGCCAGCCCCTGTTGTCCTTGGCAATTGGGGAAGGGAATCCAGACTTGAAGCGGACGAGGTTGGCCTTGAGATCGTCATCCTTGCTCCACGAATCGGGAATCTGCTGAAATCGAGAGGAATTGGGAGAAGAGAAGCGAGAAGAAGAGTGTTGGATTCTGAGAGAAATCCATGTGAGTAAGAGGAAAACAGAGAGAAGGAAAGGGAAGGCGTGAGGCTTCTTGAGAAAGTTCTTCAGATGCGAGAATGACAAGGCTAACGAGAGAGAAAGGCTTCGGCCTTGGGATTGACTGTGAAATGGACTCTCCAAGCTTTGAGGATTGCTCGAAGATGAGAATGAAATGGAGTTCCTCCTAGGGTTCGCCATTGTCGTCTTCTCTGACAATGCTTTGCATACTAACCACTGCTCAAGCGCCTGCTATGAAATTCTCTCTTCGTAATCTTTTTGCGACAATGATTTTAGGTCTAATCGGAAAAATCAATTTATTTTAAATAATAAATTGTTAAATGCAGTTGCAATTATACTCTCAAATTTTTAATAGTAAAAATTGAGTCTTCAAATTTTTAGGTGTTAAAATTGAACCTCCAAACTTGCAATAGTTATAGAAATTAGATCTCAACAGATAAAATTGAACTCATACTTATACAATTATTATAACTTCTACAATTATATAAGTTTAAGGGTTTAATTTTAGAGAAATTTCTACAGTTGACCTATTTTAGAAACCCGAAATATTAAAGGACTTCTGTTGATGCCATGGTTAAGTGAAGTTACGAATATGCCCTTGATTTATTTCTTCTTCTCTCTATTTTCCTTCTTCGATGTCTCTTTTCTTCTCCAATGTGACCACAACTTCTCCGGCGAACCAACTTCGACGAATTTTTTTTTTCTTCTTTTTTCGGTGGACCAACTTTAGCGAAAAACTTTTTTTCTTTTTTCCTCTTTTGTTCTTCTTCTCTTTCTACAATGAGCTCTCCCAACTTGACGGCCAGCTTCGGAATGAAAATCTCAAATCCATGAGCATAAATATAAAAGAAAAAGAAAGGGTGAAGAATATGAAATTAAGATAATTGCATACCTGGGAGAGAAAAAGCAATGTCGTTGAAGATGATTAATATGTAATGAGCCCTCCCAATAGAGGGTAAGACCCATAGAGAAAGCAAAAGATATAGAGTACAAGACCCAGAGAGAAAGCAAGAGATATGTAGAGAGAGTTATTTATGAATGAGAAAAGGAAGACTTGATGGTATAGAGAGAAGATTGATTTATGAGTGAAAAAAGGAAGAGAAAGAGTGAGAGATACCGGGACCAAGACCGAGACCAAGAGAGAACGAGGGATACAGAGAGAGAACATTGGTACGTGAGTGATAGAAATAAGAGAGAGAGCAGGAGCGAGACGACTTTTCCATTTGCGCGCAAATATATTTTGGTAATTTCACCCAAATTTGACGTTAGCAAAGGGTCATTCGAGTTTTTTTTTTTTTTTTTTTTTGGAAATTTTGGGTCATTTGACATTTTTTGCCCAATTTCTGGGTCATCTGTAAAAATTTCTCATAATTTTAACTTGTATAAGTTTGATGACTCAATTTTTACAATTGAAAATTTAAGAATATAATTACAACGACCACCATACTTTAGGAGTTGTTTTTGCAACTTACCCTATTTTTATAATTGAAAGTTTAAGAATATAACTCCAACTCATCCCAACTCTCCCTTTAACTCACTCCAATTCTCTATCTCTATCCACTGTTTTTAATAGCTCTACCCATTGGCTACAGTCGATGACTATTGCTAACACATTCCAACAACCCTGACAACCAACTTCGAGCTCTGACAACCACCTTTGACAACAACTCTGGCGACCAACTCTGACAACCACCTTCGCTCGGTCAACTCCACGATAAATCACCTCCGGTGACCAACTCCGGCCTCCGACAACCACCTTCAACGATAACTCTAAAGACCATCTTCGATGATTTAAGTCCAATGAACACCACTTTTTTCACCAACACTAACATTCACCTCAGATGACTAACTCTGACGAAGACCACCTCTAACGAGACTTTTAACGACAACCCTATTTTATCTCGGTATTTTGATCTAATTCATTTTGAACCTTTGAAAGTATGTTGTAGTATGCTTAATTTTTAATTTTATTTGCATTTAGCTTTATTCTAATCTAACTATAGTTTGTTATCTTACTTGTAGGGTCCAAAACTGGTTGCACAATTCCTCCAATGATTAGTTTGAGGTTCATTAGTTTTAAGTTCAGAATCTACTTTTTACTGTCCAAATTTTGTTTGATTGTTGGAGAACAATTTATGAAGTATCGAGTGCTATTCATTGTTATGCATTTTTTACATGTACATAGACATTTTGGTTGATATTATTATTTTATTTGTAAGTGGAAAATCATACTTAACCATAAAAATAATTGCAAAAAAACGAGTTTGCACAAAAAAAAAAAATAATAATAATTTCGTTTTAACAGTGTAAAATGAAAAGAACCAAACGTTTGCACAAAATAAAGAACAAAAGCATTAACCATGTGAAAATTGAAATTCATATTTCACAAATGGGCAAACAACAAGATAAAAAATTGTTTTTATTTATTTTTTATTTTTTAATTCTCGTTTATGGTTGAGTTAAAATTAATCGAGGGATAGAGATTAGAGAAAATGTTCATTTTATTGGAATATGACATCTCTTTGGAAATGTAGATAAAATTATTATGCAATTGAGTGTTCAAGTTGTATGGTAAAAATATGTTGCATTTTTCAATAAGGAAAAACAAAATGTTTAATTTTTAAGTTTCTTCCATGTTCATGATTGAGAGCTAAGTAGTTGTGAAAAAAATTCGTTCGAGGAACATGTTTAGTGTTTAGGAATGGAAAAAATATATATGTTATGTAATTGAGAGTTCAAAAATTGAATTCAAAATTTGTGTTTTGTTTATGTTTAATTTGTAGAAATTTGTTATGTTTTAAGAATAGGTAAAAAAAATTGTTTTTTAGTGTTAAATAGGAGAATATGTGTATAGTTGGAAACTTAGAAAAATAGGGGGAAAATTCAAGACAAAATCAATTTCATTTAGAAAAACTACACCAGAAACTCAAACTCAATTTTACACTCCAAACACATACTTTCTGATCCAACTCAACTCCTTAAACACAAACATTCCAACTCAACTATACACCATAAGTACAGATAATCTAATTCCATTATCTAACTTCCCAAATAATTATTTTCAACTCAACTCAATTCTGCGCATTAAAAATGTTAAAAAAAAGTCTTAAATTTTCAAAAGAGTTAAAAAAATACTATTGTTGTTTGTTTTAGATGAAACTCATTAAAGTTTTAGCACACATTTAACTAGCTAAATACTGCTCCAATCGACCGTGACAATGCATCTTGTGTGATAAATACTTATGTGACAAATTTTTGCATTATCGTGGTGCTGTTCTCCAGGCATTATAACATCTAAGGCTCTGTTTGGTAACTATTTATTTTTAGTTTTTGTTTTTTAAAATTAAGTTTATTTCATCCACAATTCTTATAATATTTACAACTTTCTTAAGTACAAGGTTGAACTCTTAGCCAAATTTCAAAAACAAAAATATCTTGAAAGCTACTTTTTTTAGTTCTCAAAATTTGACTTGATTTTTAAATCATTGGTGATTAGTAGATAACAATAGAAAAAATTTAGAGGGAGAAGTAGTGTCTACTGCCTTATTTTTCAAAAACAAAAACAAAAAATAAAATAGTTATCGAACGGGGCCTAAATAAATATAAGATCAAAATGGTATTAGTTGGGCTAAACAAGAAAAGTCATGTACCTAATTGAAGAGATTAGAATCTCTATTTAAATATTTCTTGTTCTTATAGGAGTGACATTGTCTCAAGGTAATTATGGACTCTATGGGCCATCTAGGAATTGGTCTCTCCCACAAAATTTCGTCTTTGAGTATGTCCTCGCTTATGGATTTGACCCAATCCACCCATTAACACATCCGAGTCAATTTTCTTACCGTTTAATTTAACTCTATAAGAGTGTCAAGGTAAGTTTAATTGAGTGGTAGTTGACATGATTGTACCATAAGAAAAAGAAAGAAAAAAAAAAAAAAAAAAAGGCATTTTGTAAGTTAGTATAGTTCTAAAATAAGAGGCACTATCTCTTTCTCTTTTAACACCTAGTTAGTTCATTCATGTAAATGGAAAATTGCTATGATAGTAATAATAAAGAAAAGATAAAAATCGAAACATTCCTATTTATAATGATGGAATTAGAACTAGTTAAGCACAAATTATCAGATTTATTATTATTTTTAAAATATAAGATTCATTTAAATTTAATGAACATAAAATATTGACCCAGAGATTAAAATAATAATTTAAAATGGTAAAATATCGATTAATATTTCCAGAAAAATTACCGATACTATAAATGGTTTAAATTTTCGATAGTTATAACAAAACGTTCAAGGAAAATCATTTTAAACACACATATTATTATTGGAACAAATAATAAATAATGTGTACATCAAGAAATGCGATAATTTTCTTTAACTAATAAATAAACGCATCACAGCAAAACAAAATATATCATACTTAAATATCGTTTCGGGATATTGACAGAATTAGCCTCAAAATGTTTCCCTCTTCTATAAGTAGTTTACTTTTCGAACGATGGTTTAAATAGTTTTTCTTGGTGCTTACCGAGATCAAACCCCAAAATTAAATAAAAAAATTAACTTTTATTTTTAGTTTTCTCGATGGAATTTGATGAGCAAGGAGATTCTATTTAAAATTTCCTAATTTTATCTAATCTTTTCCAAATTTTAAAAATCACACTGCAACCACCCAAGATTCATTTGAATAATTGGTAAATGAAATTGTGCCTAAGATTGGAAAGATTACGTAACATTTGATATCAAATTTTTTAATATTTGATGAAAGATTTGGGAAAACTTATAGGTAGGATATTGGTGTTTTCTTTCATTGAAAAATTCCAAAATAATCTTTTCACTTGTGATTGAACCAAAATAATCCTCAAACAAATGTTATTATATAGGAAAAATATCAATTTATATTTTTAGATTTTAGGGATTATACCCATGTAAACTTTAAACTAATAATTCAATTTAAAGTCTAAACTTTTTTAAGTGTATCAATTTATACCCTACCTTACATTGTGCTTAGAAAAATCTCGTGTGAAACTCGTAAATGTATCAACTAAATCCCTAAACTTTCATAAATTAATCATTTAGACTCTTAGTGCCTATTTGATAATGTCTCTGTTTCTCGTTTTCCGTTTTTTGTCCCTTGTTTATTGTTTCCCGTTTCTTGTATTTTAATAACTAAAAATGGGAATATATTTGATAATTATTCATGTTTCCTTTGTTTGAGAAAAATAAGCATAAATCGAAACTTGTTTGATAACTATTTCTTGTTTCTTTTTTTATTTTTTATTTTTGTAGTAATATAATATATAAAAAGAGATGTGTCATACTTGAAATATCGAAAAATAAATTATTAAAAATTTATATCATCTAATACAAATAAGTCTTGATGTACAATTAAATACAAAAATGAAGTTGTATCTATCCATCAAATGTTGCCCAAATTTGATCGAAATATCATCTCTCACTTGAATTATTGTCCTAAATAATTTTGACCCACGTCTAACTCGACTATACTACTCTGCAAAATTTAAATTTGAAAGTTCAAGATATTAAAATATACAAATTGAAATTTTGAATTTTGAAAATTAAAATAATATATAAATCTAAATATTATAAAATTTATAATCCAATATTAAACTAATACATAAATAAAGGAAAGTAATAAATATTTGGATGGGATATTGAAATAAAATATAAAAATTAGATTATTCAAAACATAAAAATAAATTGTTTAAATGAGAACATTGTGACTGGTGGAATAATTCTTGAATCCTTTAGGTCCCGTTTGATAACCGTGTCTTTTTTCATTTTTTAGTTTTTGAAAATTAAGTCTATTTCATACATGTTTTTTTAAAATAAAAAATAAAAAATAAAAAATAATGATATGCATATTTTTAAGTATAATAGTTGAATTCTCAACCAATTTTTAAAAATAAAAAACAACATTTTGAAAACTACTTTTTTTAGTTCTCAAAATTTGGCTTGATTTTTAAACCATTGATGAAAAGTAAATAACAAAAAAAGAAAATTTGAGGTGGAAATAGTGTTCATAAGCTTAATTTTAAAAAACAAAAACAAAATGGCTATCAAACAAGGTCTTAGCATTGAATACCTATAAAGCAAACACTAGGTTTGGTTAATTTACATAACAAGAATATATAAATAGAAACAGGAACGACAAAAACTATTTTGTGTAGTTTCTCAAATTTGACCCTCTTTTTAGATACATTTCTTAAAATTTAGAAATAAGAAACGAGAATGGTTATCAAACAACTTCATTTCTTAAAAAATGAGAAACAGAAACAGAAAACAGAAAACAAGAATGTTATCAAACGAGCCCTTAGTCAAAATTTCTATTAAAAACCATCCATGCACTTACTCTAATCATTCATTTTGTAAAACTAATATTTGAAGAAGTCTACATACATTTGATATTCAATGCATAAATGATTTTCAAATGAATGAAAGGTTTAAAATTGGTCAACTTATGAAAATTCGTGAGTTTAATTGACTCAAATTATAAGTTTTATACGATATTGATTGAACGAATTTTGGAGGTGGAGAATGTAAATCGTTACACTTACCAAAGTTCATTGTTTAAAATTGATACAATTATTAGTTCTAGATTTTAATTCATACGATATCTAAAATTTATGAGTATAAATTCATATGTATGGTATATATCATCTCCTATCCAAGATGCCACATATCATCTCTCTTGAATTATCCAAATCCAACTACATTTTTTAACCTCCACAAAACAATAAAAATAGTAATATTGTGAAACAAGGGAATGAGAGCAGAATACGGAAAAGAAAAGTAGAGGGTGAATGTATTTTCTATTTATTTATATTTTTACCACTATTTATAGAGTTTATAAAATATAAAGTGATACAGATATTGGTAAAGATACTAGAAGATTTGGGGATATGTAATCCATGAACCTCAATATATTATTCAAATGTATATCGCACTTACCTTAGATGTTTATATTATATATAGCATGTCTTGTTAAAATCTTTATAGGAAAAATCTAGGGAAGGAAAAATAGTATATTATTCATATACTTTAATAACGATCTTATCACGAACTTTGCTAAGAAAACCCAGTGGGATAAACCATAGCCGAGGGGGAAAAAATGCAACACATTTACCACCCATCGTGAAAATATTACTTGATAACTCTTGGGCATTAGATGTAAATTTTGTAGTGTCAACTTCTCAAATATTGTTGTAAGTAACACTTTCATCAATAAGTCTTCTAAATCATCTTTTGAAGAAATATGTTGAATAGTGATATTGCCATTAATTTTATGCTTGATTGTCTTCATATAAGAACACTATTAGTTAATCTCATGAATCATCAGGGTTTCAACATGATTTAAAGCCGTAGTTGTTATGATCTACTACATAGACTGTGTAGTAATATGAAAAATATATCCAGTAATAAATAATCTATTTGAGATCCAACCATTAGATAAATAACATGCATCTTCACAACCAATTAGATCGCAATTATATTTATTAGAATAAAATAAATTCATGTAAACTAATTTTCAACTGAAACATAATATATCTTTAACTTTACCCTTTTGGATGAATATTATATCTATGTAATATAATTACTAAAAATGCTACGACAATAATGTATAAACCAGTAGAGATAGAAGTACAATTATTACAAAAAATCATGGTTCTTACCCAAAGTTCTTTCTTATCTACCTAAGATCAAATGATATATTTTTTCCACATCAAATAAATGAACCACCATAAAAGTATTCAACGATGTACCTAGTCCATATAAGATATCTTCTCTATAAATTGACACAATTCCATACGTTTTACGCATTATTTGCAAGCTAAGACAAAACTTTATTTTTCGGTATTTTCATTTCATATTATTTCCTAAGAAACTATACTGCCTTTGAAATTTCTTCAGAAGTTTCCATTATATATTCAAATTATTAACATATACAAATATAGTAAATCTTAGCTATGGTTTCTTTGTAATAATATATGGACAAAATAGACTAATTCTCATACCCTATTTGATGTAAAAGGACTGAGATATTTTGGTAAAATCAAGTTAATCTTAGTTAATCATTTATCAATTACATTTTAATTACCAAATTAGTTTTTAACCTATTTTAGTTATCCTTTTTAGACTCTTGTAATTTTCTATAAATAAAGAGTTTCCTTGAATTAGACATCTTATCGTTCATAATATAGATATCTTCTAATACAAGGAAGAGGAGACTCTCTATTTATGGATTGGTTCAGAACTTATTATTAACTTTAATATATATATATATATATATATATATATAACTTATGACACAATCATATATGTGTTGTCAATTTTAATTCAATAAATGAAAATAATTAAATAAAATTTTTATGTATTCACATTTATTCTTTCCAAAATAAAATTTTAAATAAATGATCTGATTAATCCGAATCGATCAATATTGGGTTCATTTTTTTTTAATTAATTGGATTGAAGAATTTTACAATAATTGGATTGGATCTAAAAACTCATTTAAATCAACCAAACCAACCCCACGAACACCCCATTTAATTATATTTGCTCCCAGTTTTTTTGTTTTACTTTTTATTTTAATTTTACAAAACCATTTCTTTTATTTGTTTAGTGAAATATAATATCACTTTTTTTTTTTGGTTATTGTTTCATTATATCATATTGCAGGTTTCTTTCCATATTCTTTTTGCAAGACTAAATTAAATTTTTAAAAATTTACGTATTTAAAAATTTTGTTTGTAAATAATTAATTATTATATAAAAATAATATCACAATTTATTTTAAATTTTATATTAAAATACAATTTTAGTTTTTATAGTTTAATAAAAGTCATCATAAATAAAGGTTAAATTAGGATGATTTTATCAAACTATAGGAACTAAATTCTAATTATAGGACTAGATTCTTACCTTTGCAATTTAATCTTTTTTCAATATATCATAGTGCAGTTTTGTTAAATTTTTTTAAAAAAAGTAAAATTAAAAAAACAATACTCATTTAAATTATATAAAGTAAAAGATCATTATATAAAACTTTGGAGGGGTGTAATTTGACTCACCAACATGAATTGAGTTGGTTTATCAACTTAACATTTAACCCCGAATGTTGAAAATGTTAATGGAAACTCAATGCAAATCACCTCACAATAACTCTCTCTCTCAAATATTTCCATCAACTCCACTCGTCGACGACTATCGCTGTCTCACTTTGGTGACATATCCGATGACCACCATCATAAAAAATTTCGATGAATACCACCTTGGATGCCATGTCTGACAGACAACTAATTTGACGATTGCCTTAACGACCAACTTCAACCGCTAATTGTGAGAAGACCACCTCTAACAACTACTCAAACGAATAACATAGTGTTGATATTTAAAATAAAATATAATTATCCACTACTTTTAGTTAGAAGGATTATTAATATTATATTAAAAAAATAAATAGAATTTTTGACATTTTTTAGATCTTTACTTGGCTATGTAATAAAATTGTTATACTATATCATATTCTAATTTTATTTTTAAATATTACGGTCAGAAATTTAGTAAAATAAAACTGTAATATTACATCACTATCTTTGTTTATATATAATAGTTTATTATTTTACAAATAGGGTGTTCAATTCAAATACATAATATCTTTTTAAATCTTTCAAGTTTTAAGTTATTGAAACAAAAATCCAGAAGAGCTCGAAGCTCAACCCCAATCAGAAGAAAAAGGAAAGTTGTGAAAACGGGGGGAGAAGAAGAAGAAGATGCTGAATCTTGCTGTTCGAAGTTTACGGGGTAGAACGGGCATGGCGAGGAGGATATCATCAATGGCGGACGGTACAGCGAAAGAGAAAGTGGACTGCGTCGTGATCGGAGCTGGTGTGGTCGGAATAGCAGTGGCGAGGGAGCTTTCTCTCAGAGGCAGAGATGTTTTGGTGTTAGAATCTGCTCCCACCTTCGGTACCGGAACTAGTTCTCGCAACAGCGAAGTCATCCATGCCGGCATTTACTATCCTCGCAATTCTCTCAAGGTGAACTGAAACTTCGTCTCGTTCTTGTTCTTTTTCTGTAATTAGAAATTTCTTCTAGTAGCATTTCGTGGATTGAAAAATTAGGTTATGGATCTAACTGCATGCAGAATTGTAGTTGATGGACGCATTTTTTTAGTCTGTATTAAGTGCGAACAGGATTGTAGAGTTTTCATTAGAAATCAAATGTATAGTGTATATTGCATAATTTGATTATCCGATTCCTATATCACATGAAGGTACTTGAAAACCTGAATGCTGCAAATTGCAATAGAAGAGGAAATGATACTCACTGTTGTTTTTGTTTTCTTAAAATAACAAATGAATAAATAAAAGAGGGAGTATCGATAGCGAAGTGAAATTTTTGGGGCAACTTTCTAATATTTCTCTGAAATATCTTCTTAAAGTTTAGCTAAATGAACTCAATCAATTTTTGCAGGCAGTTCTTTGCGTAAGAGGAAGAGATTTACTCTACCGGTATTGTTCTGAACATGAGATTCCTCATAAACAAATTGGTAAGCTTATAGTTGCTACTAGAACATCAGAGGTTCCAAAGTTGAATGAATTATTGATTCGGGGAGTTCAAAATGGGGTTGAAGGGTTGAGGATGGTTGGTGGTAATGAGGCAATGAGAATGGAACCTGAATTACAGTGTGTAAAAGCCTTGCTTTCACCTTTGTCTGGAATTGTTGATTCCCATTCGTTTATGTTATCTTTAGTGGTAAGTCCCAAGAGCATGTTTGAGAGTGATTATAAAATTGTTAAAATTACTTTTGTCATGCTCAAAACCACTTCGGAACATGCTTTTAATCATCCAAGATTAATTTAATGTTTGATTTTACACTTTAAAATGCGATTTTCATACATCAAAATTGATTTTGAATGATTAAACGCATGTTTCAGAATAAATTTTAAATATGACAAAAGTTATTTTAACCACTTCAAATATCACTCATTGGCATTCCATAAGTTAGATCTATATACATGTATAACTTCATCCATGCTATGTTTCATCATTGTCTATGATTGCAGCGGTATTATATATTTGATCACTTTAATTTACTTGCATATTGACAGAAATATCACTCCCTTGTGGGTCCAGGGGGAGGCTGAAAATCATGGGGCTAAATTCTCTTATAATACTGCTGTTATTGGTGGTCATGTTCAAGAAAATAAAATTCACCTCCATATATCCGATTCCAAAAATCTTGAAAAGATGAATGAAGATCATCCCCCAGTGCCAGAGTTCATGTTGGTTCCTAGACTTGTAGTGAATTCCACAGGGTTATCTGCTGTTCCGCTTGCAAAGAGATTCGATGGTCTCCATGATGGAGTCATTCCTCCCTCTTATTATGCACGTGGCTGCTACTTTACATTGTCAAATGTGGGAGTCTCGCCATTCCAGCGTTTGATTTATCCTCTACCAGAGGATGGTGGTATTGGTGTGCATGTTACACTGGATTTAGATGGTCAAGTCAAGTTTGGTCCTGATGTCGAATGGATTGATGAGGTCGATGGAATCTCAATCTTCTTGAACAAGTAGACACTCTATTTCATTATTTGTTAATTTTATGTGCTCATTGAGTGTTTCATTATTGAATTTTTATTCAAATTGTTGGCTTCTGGTAGTGATGGATTCATATTGCCTAGCTGCAATACAGACTCCATTTCTCTGGTTTCAAAATTTGAATTCTGGTACGATATAATGAAGAAACATATCTCTTTTCTGATTTTATCTCTTTTCTGATTTTATCTTTTCATATATTATGACACAGGTCGTAGGCAAATTATTTACATTCAGTCAATGTTTTAATTGCTGATTTTATCTTCCTATGCTCAAGCAATAGCCTGAACCTCAGGGTTCATGTCTTAGTTTATTTTGTTTTATTTTCGTTTTATTTTATTTTATTTTTTTTGAAATCCGTATGGAAAGCTCGCATGATTTGGCGTTTTGCTGGAATTCCTTCAATAAATTGTTGAACTCTGAACTAACCATTTTCTGTCCCCTATTTGGCTCTTCCCTGTTACCATTCTTGCTTTTACACACTTTTCTTAGTTCATAACACATGAATCTATGTAGAATATTAAAATCCTATGAGTTTTCTGAAAATCAAATGTTAATAAGTCCAAAGTGATTTGTCTCAGAAGATTAGTCGAGGAGTATGTAAGTTGGTATTGAAATTGAATGATGTAAAAGAAGAATGATGTTCGCCAATTTAATGATATTTTTTTGTCTAGGTTTGACTATTCTGTTCATAGTAGTCGTGCTGAACGGTTTTATGAGGAAATAAGAAAGTACTATCCCAGTCTCAAGGATGGATCTCTACAATCAGGATATGCAGGAATTCGGCCAAAACTCTCAGGGCCCCGACAAACTCCTGCTGACTTTGTTATACAGGTCATTTCTAAGCTTATTATCTTGAATTATGCATATCCAAAGTCTTTGACCTGTGATTGGTTTCGAATAGACAATAAGCAATTTTTTCTGTTTCTTATTATATATGGAAAATTCAGTTAATTTGACAGTGAAAGAGTGCATTGACAAATCAGGGACAAAATCTGAAGCTTGAACATCAAACAAGTTCTTGTTGGTCTAATAACGAAGTGGAGTGGTTAAATCTGACATGTTCTTAAAATAGAAATTTGAAATGAAACTTTTCTTTTATTTTGTTCCTTCTCTTTTCCTTTTTCTCTCATCTCCAGATTTATTGTGTTATTCGATTTTCCGCCTAATTGACCAACAGATGTTAACATCCCAAGAGTTTGGCTCAAATTTCACAGGAAATCTCGTCACAACAGCATCAGTTTATTGAAACTTGAAAGAACAAATCCTTTGACATTATCCATATTTTAAATTTGTAAGGAACAAACTTCTAACAAATTTCAAAGTAAACAGGCGACTTACTCCCTTTATATACTTTATATACCTGGGTTTCATCGTGGACAGAAGCAAGTGTCAGATTTCAATGAACTACTTCAGACTACATTTTGAAGATTGCAATGTTTTGTTTCTAGAAAATCTCACTTGGTGTTAATGTCATTCGGTGTGAAGTATGGAATCATTGTGATATTATGCAGGGGGAGGATATCCATAAGGTTTCTGGTCTCGTCAACCTTTTTGGAATTGAATCACCTGGGCTGACTTCAAGCCTAGCAATTGCAGAGCATATAGCTGCAATATATATGTAAAGGTAAGACCCCGTTTGATATGATTTTTCTTTTAGCTTTCTGTTTTTAAAAATTAAAAGTTTAAAATGACTCGATTAGCTATTTAAACTTTTAATCTCGAATAAGTTGCATTGGTAACTCTCGGACGATTTGTGCTTCTATTTTCTATGAAGAAAAAATCAAGTCAAGCTTTTCAATGTAATGAAATAGGGACCTATCTATGAAAAGACAAACCAAATTATAATAAAAAAACAAAATAATTGCATGAGAAGTCAAATTATATTTTATAGGAAACGTTTTCTCTGCAGGAATTGAAACCAAGAAATTGGAAGAAAAATCATTCCAAAGTGTTTACCAAAAGGTCCAAAACCAAGCAAGAGCGATTTTGTGAACAAGAATGAGAATCAAACGTGAGACTCACTCCTAATCTGGCAATCTCATTCTCTCAAAGGTCTCGTTTAGAGTGAGAATGCTATCATTTGATGCTGTTAACTAAGGTTGTCTGGAATTAGAATCAGAAATCCATTGATGTTGTTTACATTCATCTAGAGTCGGAGTGAAATATAGATAATTATTAAAATGTTATTTTAGAATAAAATAAATAATGACTACAAAAAGTTTGTGTTCTACTGTACAATTACCTTATTGCTCTTAGGTATTAAACAAAAGAACTTCCCTCCCTTGATTCATTTCCTTTTTCTTTCCTTATTTCCTTCTTGTATTCTCTGTGTTTCTTACTGTTAAGTGTGCATTTTGTCTTCGTGATTCGCCTCAGAATACTCCCTTTAGCATTTCACAAGGTAACGTATCACTCTATTTCCCTTTCATTTTCGTTTTTATTGTTTTTTGAAATTGTTTTGGTTTAATCTATTTGATGTACTGCAAATCCATTTATTTCAATGGATTCTGAGGTGTGTGTGAGGGTTGAATGTTGTTTTTGAGCGTGGGTATGATGTATATTGTTGTGTCATGTTATCTGGTTAGTCACAAGTTAGGGTTAGGGTTTAGTTGTTCCGTTTGCTGGTAATGCATGTAGTTAAAGCTTCATGGAGTGATTGAGATTGACAAGCTAAGCTTAGAAGGGAGAATTTGCAAAGTGAGAGCGGGAGGTAGAATTCAATTGAAGAAAAGAGTCTAAGCGATAGTTTGAGCGAGAGCGAGAGCAAGAGCAAGAGCGATTTTGTGAACAAGTTGCTTGAGGTGATAACGTTTTGAACTTGTTCTAGTATTGGATTGGTTTGGTATAGTCAAGTTTTATTAAGTTTTTACTTTTGTCTTTGTTGTTAAAATCTAAGAAATCAATTCAAAGTATATGATTTATTTCATCATGAGCATAGCTCAATATTAAGACATTCCTTTTCTTGATATCGGAGGTTCAAATCTTCATTCTTACAATTTGTGGTACTAAAAAATTGCAAAGCACCCTTTCACTCACTTTAGTTTATCTTTTCTCACCAGTATTTGGCGCTCACTTTTGTAATCCCTTTTGTTTGGGGTTCTCAATTGATTTCATTTATCAATTTTGTGAGTGAGAACACGCTAGATGAAAATAAGGATTTAAATATCGTTGTCATGTTCTAAACCACAGTCAAATTTTGAATACATATTAGAACACTTTCCCAGAGTAAAAGAAGGAATATCAAAGGAGTTTTCCATAATAGAACCAGACGACATTTTATTTTTAGCTTTATAAATTTATTTTTCAATTTCTCCATAATCCATTATTGTTTTTATTTTTTATTTTATAGGCATGAGTTATCTCCCACCTAGGAAGGAAAATAAAAAATATGGTGCTTAAATGGAATAGATAGACATGGATCGTATCACTACCTTCATGGGGCTCTTTTGAATCTTATGAAAATAAGATGTGACATTTGTGTGAGAAAGGTAACTAAAATAATATTTTTATCGATTTATTTATTATAAATATTTTATAGTATTTAAATATTACTTGCATGCATTTTAGGTACTTGGGGGTGATGATGTTTGTGAAGACAAATGAAAAATTATGTTAGATAGTGCATTTCAATGTGAAGTTGGGAGAGAAGGTTGATGGAACAATCTTGCACTAAAATATTTGAGATCACTCCACTTTCAAAGAGGTGTATAGTCTGTTCTAAATCACGTTTGGTGAAAGCTAGGAAGAACAATGTATCCATCGAGTTTTGTTCCCCAAGGCTGATCAAATGACTCATTTTACCAAACTTGGTTGATACATTGTTCTTCATAACTTTCACCAAATTTGGTTCAAAACCTTTCGAATGTTTAGACACAACAGACCTTATACAACTCTTCGAAGGTGGAGTGATCTCAAATTTTCAATGTGAGATTGGTCCATTAACCTTCTTTCCCAACTTCACATTACATTGCACAATTAATATAATTTTTCATTTGTCTTCGACACATCATCACCCCCAAATACCTAAACTGCATTATTTAAATACTATAAATAATTTATAATAAATAAATTAATAAAAATATTCTTTTAGTTACTTTTCTCATATAAATGTCACATTTTATTTTATAACATTTAAAAGAGCACCTAGAGAGTTAATTACTTCTCTTGCAAGAAAGTAGTGATACAATCCATGTTTGTCTATTCCATTTAAGCACCATATTTTATTTTTCTTTGTAGGAGATAACTCGTGGCTATAAAATAAAAAAAAAACAATTATGCATTATGGAGAAATAGAAAGATAAATTTATAAAGCTAGAAATAGAATATCACCTAGTTTTAGAATGAAAAATTTCTTCTTTGATATTTATTCTCTGACTCTGGGTAAGTGTTCTAATATCGATGTCAAAATTTGAAATTGTACAGTACTCTTGTCATGTTCTAAACCACTCCGAAACATGCTATGAGTTTTCTGAAAATCAAATGTTATAAATCCAAAGTGATTTGTCTCGAAAGATTAGTCGAGGTGCATGTAAAATTTGACCTTGAAACTGAAGGATGTAAAAAAGGAATGACGTTTGTCAATTTAATGATATCTTTCTTTTCTAGGTTTGACTATTCCGTGCCTAGTAGTCGTGCTGAGTGGCTTTATGAGGAAGTAAGAAAGTACTAACCCAGGCTCAAGGATGGATCTCTACAATCGGGATATGCAGGAATTCGGCCAAAACTCTTAGGCCCTGACAAACTCCAGCTGACTTTGTTATACAGGTCATTTCTAAGCTCTTTATCTTGAATTATGCATATCCAATGCACTACCACTACCACCCAATAGTCTTTGACTCTTGATTGGTTTTTGAATGGACAATAAGTAGTTTTCTCTGCTGCTAGATTTCAGACTAACTCACCTGTTTACTTTGAAATTTGTTAGAAGTTTGTTCTTTAATACAAATTTAAAATCTGGATAATGTCAAAGGATTTCTTCTTTCAACAAAATGATGGTGTTGTGACAAAATTTCCTGTGAAATGTGAGCGATACTCTTGGGATGTTTACATTTGTTGGACGATATGGTGGAAAATCGAATAACACAGTAAATCTAGAGATAAGAGAGAAAAAGAGAAGGAATAGAAAAAATGAGAAGTTTCATTTCAAATATCAAATTTACGAACATAAGGCTCGTTCGGATTGACTTAAGACAAAAGTGTTTTGTTAAAATATAGAAGAAGAAAAGAGAATAACAACACACAGTTACGTGGAAACCCTAGTACAGGGAGAAAAATCACGATATAGAGATCTTTTCTTATTAGTTAATCTGATACACTGAGTATGCAGGGACACACTGTATAAATAGACAGTAGGAAACCCTAAGGGCCTATACAATTACATAAATGCCCCTAGGTTAATAATCCTATTTTCAACACTCTCCCTCAAGTTGGAGCATAGATATCAAAAGGCCCAACTTGCTTACACAATAATCAAAGCTCTGTCTTAGTAACCCTTTTGTAAGCACATCTGCAACTTGCTAATTTGAAGGAATATAAAGGATGCATATGTTTCCACTGTCTAATCTCTCCTTAATGAAATGTCTGTCAATCTCTACGTGTTTAGTTCTGTCATGTTGAACCGGGTTGTTTGCAATACTGATGGCAATTTTGTTGTCACAAAACAATTTCATCAAAAGCTCATTATCTTGCTGGAGATCAGATAACACTTTCTTCAACCAGATTTCTTCACAAATCCCCAGACTCATGGCCCTATACTCAGCCTTAGCACTATTTCTAGCAACGACCCATTGTTTCTTACTTCTTCAGGTGACTAGATTACCCTAGACAAACGTACAGTACCCAGACGTCGACTTTCTGTCAACAACAAAACCTGCCCAGTCAAAATCAGTGTAGGCTTCAACAAATCGTTTATCGGACTTTCTGAACATCAAGCCCTTGCAGGAGTTCCTTTCAGGTATCGAAGGATACGTTCAATTGCTGTCATATGATCTTCATAGGGAACCTGCATAAACTGACTGACAACACCTACTGCATACGAAATATCTGGCCTTGAGTGAGACAAGTAGATCAACTTCCCGACTAACCGCTGATACCTTTCTTTATTAACAAGAACTCTATCATTCTTCTCACTGAGTTTCTCATTGTACTCTACTGGTGTGTCAATAGGTTTACACCCAGTCATGCCCGTTTCCTTTAGTAAGTCCAGAGTGTATTTTGTTGAGAAACTGAGATACCTTCTTTTGATCGAGCTATTTCCATTCCCAGAAAGTATCTTAGTTTACCAATGTCTTTAATTTCAAACTCTTTGGCCATCTTCGTTTTGAGTCTCATCATCTTAGCATCATCCTCCCCAGATAAAACAATGTCATCAACGTAGACAATAAGAACAACTATCTTCCCTGATTTCGACCTTTTTGTAAATAGTGTGTGATCAGAATGCCCCTGAACATACCCCTGTGCTTTCATAAAAGTTATGAATCTGTCAAACTAGGTCCGTGGAGATTGTTTCAATCCGTATAGCGACTTTCTCAATCTGCACACCCTGTTTTTTAACTGACTCTCGAACCGAGGAGGATGACTCATATAGATTTCCTCTTCAAGTACCCCATTCAAAAAAGCATTTTAACATCAAATTGGTATAAGGGCCAATTCTTATTTACGAAAAATGACAAAAGCACCTGGATAATGTTTAATTTGGCCACGGGAGAAAAAGTTTCAGAGTAGTCTACTCCATAGGTCTGAGTAAAGCCTTTTGCAACGAGCCTAACCTTGTATCGGTCAATCGTCCCATCTGATTTGTATTTTATAGTAAACACCCATTTGCATCTAACTATCTTGTGCCCTTCAGGCAGAGCCACCTGTTCCCAAGTTCCATTCTTCTCGAGAGCTCTTATTTCTTCCATAACAACAGACCACCATTCTGGTTTTTCCATTGCGACACTTATGTCATTTGGAACCATCACAGTGTCCAGACTGGTAATGAACGCTTTGAACTCGGGTGCCAGATTACTATACGTCATGTAACTATGCATAGGGTATTTAGTACATGAACGAGTGCCTTTCCTCAGAGCTATAGGAAGATCAAGCGATGCATCACGATTCTTCAACTGTCCAGGCTCCTCAACATGATTGGCTATCGTGTATCAGAGATTTCAGTAGTATCCTCCACATCATCATTAACTAGAATCATTTCATTCTCAGCTGTCTCCTCTTTTGCCATTCTTTCAGTATTACTACTTCCTTCGCTCTTATCCTGCCTGCATTCGTCAGTCTCCATACACACATCAACATCATTAGTTTCAGGAATATACGTACTTGGATCTGATGGCGGGCCTGACTCATGTACTGGAGCCGGCGGTTCTGTTTCAACAGGTGATACTGCTTCCTTCCTGAGATTCTTCCTATAGTAAGTTTTCCAAGGAACTTGGTTGGTAGGAAGGACCGAGTCGTCATGCTCAGAACTAGGCTTAGACGAGATATGAATAGGAGCTGACTCTAAGGGAATAACATAAGAGGACCAGTTAGTCTCTTCATTCATGTTCTCCATTTGAAGATGACTAACAGGAAAGAACGTGTGATCCTCGAGGAAGGTGACATCTATGGAGACACAGTATTTACGAGATGACGGATGATAGCACTTATACCCACGTTGATGAAGTGAAACAAAGACACACTTTTGAGCACAAGGAGTAAATTTTGTGCAGTTTGGACCATGGGAATGAACAAAGGCAACATAACCAAAGACTCGAAGGGGAACATCGAAGATTAATCGAATGGTTCGGAAGGACTCTTTAAATAGTTTCAAGGGAGTATGAAGGTTAAGAATACGAGAGGGCATCCGATTAATGAGATGGGTGGCAGTAAGAACTGCATCCCCCCACAGGTATGACGGAAGAGTGGCAGATAACATAAGAGATCAGGTTACTTCCACCAGATGACGATTTTTCCACTCGGCTACTCCATTTTGTTACGAAGTGTAAGCACACAAGCCATAGTGGACAATTCCCTTAGACACAAGAAAATCTCTGAAGGAGGTATTGAAGAATTCTCGCTCATTATCACTCCGTAAAATTCCAATCTTCGCATTGAGCTGAGTCTCGATAGTTGTATAAAATTGTTGGAAATTGGATGACACCTCAGATTTGTCAGTGAGGAGGAAGACCCAGGTAAGACGAGTGTGGTCGTCTATAAATGTGACAGACCAACGTTTACCAGTGGAAGTGGTAATAGGTGAGGGACCCCATACATCATTATGAACAAGAGTAAAAGGACTCGAGGGTTTATGAGGCTGAGACCGGAAAGAAACACGACTTTGCATGACACGAATACACACGTCACAATTTAAAGAGGAAGTATTAACATTGCGAAATAAATGCGGAAACAAATACTTCATATATTGAAAATTCGAATGTCTTAAATGGAAATGCCACAACATAAAGTCATTTTTAGAAATAGAAAAATTTAATGACATAAACCCAGTTCGATGATCATCTCTAGAGGAAGCATCTTTAGAAAGGAAATAGAGTCCCCTATCGTGCCGGGCAGTGCCAATCGTCATCCCCGATTTTAGATCCTGAAACAAAACGAAATCAGATGAGAAAATTGCCTTACACTTCAAATCCCTTGTAATTTTACTGACAGACAGCTGATTATAAGAGATTTTAGGCACATGCAAAGTATCACGCAGAACTAAACCGTTAAAAAGGGAGATATGACCTTTCCCTACAATAGGGGTAAAAGACCCGTCTGCAATTCGAATACGCTAATTTCCAGCACTTGGGTTATAAGAAATAAACAGATCTGAAGAACTTGTAAGATGATCTGTGGCCCCTGAGTCTACAATCTACGATTTTTTACCATTTATACTAATAATGCCAAATGAAAATGAAGGAAAATTATCTGATTGTGTAATAACACTCACCCTAACCATATTCAAATTGTTCTTACTGTCAATGGAAGACTGCTTCTGAGTATATTCATCTGCGGAGTCACTTACTAGGACACGACCAGTATTAGATTTGTCAGGAGATTGTCGTCGCCTGCTGTTTGGAGGTTTCCTGTGCAATTTCAAACACTGGTCCTTTGTGTGCCAAAGCTTCTTACAATGCTCACACACAGGTGAGAGTTTTTTTTATCGACATCAGCACTGGGCGACTTTGTAATGAAGGCAGCTGCATCAATTGTAGTAATAGGATTATTCATGGCACATGACTGATCCTCTTCCTGCCCTATTTCGGAGCAAACTTCTCTGAGAGAAAGTGTAGGGCGTTGGCCCAATATTCGACTACGGACACCATCGAATTTAGGATTTAATCCAGCCAAGAAAACATACACATGGTCTGCTTCTTCAATTTTCAAGTATTGAGTCCCGTCTTGTGCGTAGTTCCAGACAATCTCTCGACACAGGTCCATCTCTTGCCAAAACATTGTAATTTATTAAAATATGATGTAACATCCATGGATCCTTATTTGCATTCATGGACCTGCTTGTGAAGCATATATAGTCGAGAGTTATGAAGCACAAATACTTCATGTGAGGCAAAGAATCAGTATCAGACACGTCTTAGATACCAATACTTCTAGATACTTCATAGATACGTATCTGACACGTGATTTGACGTATCTATATTTTCAGCTACTTTCTAGATATGCATTTGACACGCGATTTGACGTATCTAATTCTATGTGTACTTTTTTTTAAAAAAAAAGAAAAAAGACAAGTAACTTATATAATATTTCTCAATCTAAAATCAGGCAACCTATTTAAAAAACTTACTATTCGAGTCCAAAACTAAAATAAATAAATAAATAAATAACGGACCAAATCATAGACTAGAATCATCTAGTCTCCATCTTCACATTTGAGTTGTCATACCCCGCTTCGAGCTCTCATTCCTGAGCTCGAGGAGAGGTGTGATGTTAACTGATGCTACTCTTTCATGACAACTATTGACATTACCTTATTAGTTTCCTTTTTAAACCTTATTTACTACAACATCGGAAAATCTTACATGCTTTATTTAGGAAACTAGTTTACAATTTCAAGTTATATTTACTAGTGTGGCACTACCCCGACTACAAATCTCTTTTAGTATTATTTCTAAACTTGTGGCAGACCTTGACCAACTTCGCAACCTGGACTCTTCTGTTATATGCGAGAGAAACACAAAAAACAAACCATGAGCTTTACAAAGCTCAGTGAGTGGAACCATAAGTACAAGTCTTTTTCAGATCATAAGCATTATATTACGAGGTTCCAATACAAACCTTCATCCTACCGTGAAGCTTTTCACAATCCTACCTACACACACGGTAGATAGTTAACATTTCACATCTAAAAATATTCATCAACCTATGTGCACATAGTTCTCTATTTCATGAGCTCAAAAGCTAGGCCCGCCGGCCCTCTGATCATCCTATTCAAGGTTTTTCCTTCTCACAGGCTCAGGAATTAGACTCTTGGATGCCCCTGACCATCTTGTAAGGATTTATTTTGGGCTCAAGTTCTAGGTCCATAGACCCCCTGATCATCCCAATCTCATATTCATCTCATAATATAAACTACAACATATTAATTCTAAATATACTTAAAAGAGTAAAAAGAAGAAACCACTCACAGTGACCTGCTGAGATTTCTTTTTCCTCCCAGTTCATCCAGTTTCCCTTAATCTTTTACTGGACCTTATTTCAGATTTAACTTTAAACTTAGATTACTCATTCTTTCGGGCCTTATCTCAAGACATTTCCTTCTTAGAGTTTCGCCTTGAAACTCCTTGGTGATAGTTCGGAGTCTCGAGTTCACTCCCCCTGACCCGATTGTTTCCCCACTGGTGAGCACCTCTCGGTTTTCCTTGAATTTGATAGCTTAGAGTTAGAATTTCATTAAGGCAGCCTTCACACCAAATCTACATTTAATTTAAAAACTTTTGGTCAAAAAATCACCTGATTTGCATGAGTAGTCCGGAAAACTTCCTGTTTGAATTTAGCTTAGGCGTCTGTCCGTACACCCAGCTTCCTTCAGTGCCTCTGTTCTTTCGTATGATCAACGCCTCTTTTTTCTCGTTCAACGTGTGAATGTCTCTTATTTCCTCCTTTCTTTGTGATCTTTATGGACTTAAATGGTTTGTGGGTTAAAGTGAAGCGTTCTGTTCCTATTATAGGCATCTCACCCTTCTCCTTTACCCGACACCTCCTCCTTTGATCAAATCCAGGCGTATTCTTCTCATTCTGCCAACGCCCAGCCTCTTCCACCTCCTATTTGATGTGTCTTCTTCATGCATCAAACCCACTTTGCATGAATATTTATCCGTCAAGCTCTTACTATCTCTGTTTCAGACTTCCGTTGATAACGCTATTTGTCCTGATGAGCTCATTGATCTTGCGTAACGCAGTCCTCAGCACCACCCCATCGTTTAGTTCCTGCTTCTATCGTCTAGCTCCAACAGTCCATCGTGTAGCTCGATCCGCTCTCAACGATCTCACGCATAACCTATCGCTTAGCTACTACGTGTATCGTTTAGCACTGACGCCTTATTGTCCAACGCATCCTTTAATCGCTTAGTGTCATATCCCAGCGCCCGCGTCTATCGCCCGTCGCTTAGTATTCCGCCTATCATGTAGTGCATCTGCTCATTGCCTAGCGCAGAACGACTATCATCTAACGCCTACGCCCATCGCGTAACGCCATCGTATAGTCCATCGGTTAGCGCCCGCGTATCGCTTAACGCTTAATGCTATCGTTCAGCTTCTACGCTTATCGTCTAGCGCTTACACTAATCGTGTAGTACTTTGTCTATCGTATAGCCTGATCATCTAGCACGTCACTTCTCATCGTTTAACGTCGCACGCATCTTCACGATCGTCTAGCGCATCGCTTAACTCTGCACATTGTTATATGATCGTTTAGCTCCCCGCATTGCTACACAATCGTCTAGTGTCCGTTTACACGATCACCTACCTCATCGTGTAGTACTGCTCATTTGCTACACGATTGTCCATCCAGCGCCTTGCGTTTAACCCCTCGCTTTCTCTGCTCTTGCTCACGCATTCTCAACGCATGGACGACTTTCATGCAATGCATTCAACTTGACAAATTTACACATGATTGTCCTTGACTTAGTTTAATTTATGCGTTTAACACTAAACACTTGGTTCTGTGTTAATCTTGCACTTAGTTAAATTTCCATTAGTTAAATTCCAAATTTTTTGAAGAACATTTATTCAATACTGAGAGTTTTTCCTTTTGGCATAGGGTTTCATACCTACTTAGATTCTCCTAGTTATTAGTTTAAACAGGGAAATAGGAATGCAAGTTTCACATTTATCCTCCCCTTAAAGAAATTTCGTCCGGAAATTTGAAGCATTACTATAAACATCAATTAATTTATTTATATCAACCTTTTACAACTTTATTCATTCACATAGGTTCTATTTACAAGCACTTTTATTTTCATTTTAATACTAGTAATCCTTCTAAGCTTAATTTCCTCATGAGCTACTGGCCGAATTATTGGTTGGACAATCCTTACAATGGTGATCGGGTTGTTCGCATTTGAGACATAGACCCTCTCTCCCTTCTTGGTCTCTTAAATGGCTTTTATGACATCTACGAAAGGGATAGTCTTTACTTACGTCAAAGGTTGGTTCCCGGTGACTAAGGAAATGTTGAAACTCTGGGCACTGTTTCCCTTTATGTCCTGTGCGCCTACAAATATAGCATTTATCTGTTCCCTTCAAACATTCTCCAGGGTGGTACTTCCCACACCTTTCGCATAAAGGATTTCTTGCTTGACTTGATCCCATCTAGCTAATAATCATTTCATCAAACAAACATAAATTGTCAAAATATATTTTATTAATCACAAACAAAATATATTTAAGCGTTAAGCGATGTGCGGGCGCTAAGCGATGGACTATACGATGGCGCTATGCGATGGGCGTAGGCGCTAGACGATAGCTGTGCTACGCTAGGCGATGAGCAGATGCGCTACACGATAGGTGGAATACTAAGCGACGGGCGATAGACGCGGGCGCTGGGATATGACGTTAAGCGATTAGAGGATGCGTTGGGCGATAAGGCGTCAATGCTAAACGATGCACGCAGTAGCTAAGCGATAGGCTATGCGCGAGATCGAGCTACACGATGGGTTGTTGGAGCTAGACGATAGAAGTAGGAACTAAACGATGGGGCGGTGCTGAGGACTGCGTTACGCAAGATCGATGATCTCATCAGGACAAATAACGTTATCAACGAAAGTCTGAAACAGAGATAGTAGGAGCTGGACGAATAAATATTCATGCAAAGTGAGTTTGATGCATGAAGAAGACTCATCAAATAGGAGGTGGAAGAGGCTGGGCGTTGGCAGAATGAGAGGAATATGCTTGGATGTGATCAAAGGAGGAGATATCGGAAAAAGGAGAAGGGTGGGATGCCTATAAAAGGAGCAGAACGCTTCACTTTAACCCACAAACCATTTAAGTCCATAAAAATCACAAAGAAAGGAGAAAATAAGAGACATTCATACGTTGAACGAGGGAAAAGAGGCGTTGATCGGACGAAAGTAAAAACAGAGGCGCTGAAGGAAGCTGGGTGTACGGACAGATGCCTAGGCTAAATTCAAACGGGAAGTTATTTCAGACTATTCGTGCAAATCAGGTGATTTTTGGACCAAAAGTTTTTAAATTAAATGTAGATTTGATGTGAGGGCTGCCTTAATGAAATTTTAATTCTAAGGCTGTCAAATTCAAGGAAAATTGAGAGGTGCTCACCGCCTAGACTAAATTCAAACAGGAAGTTATTCCGGACTACTCGTGCAAATCAGGTGATTTTTTGACCAAAAGCTTTTAAATTAAATGTAGATTTGGTATGAGGGCTGCCTTAATGAAATTCTAATTCTAAGACTGTCAAATTCAAGGAAAACTGAGAGGTGCTCACCAGTGGGGAAATAGTCGGGCCAGGGGGAGTGAACTTGAGACTTCGAACTATCGTCAAGGAGTTTCAAGGCGAAACTCTAAGGTAATCTGGTTAAGACATTTTTATACATTTTTTAAGAATGAAATGTCTTGAGATAAGGCTCGAAAGAGTGAGTAATCTAAGTTTAAAGTTAAATCTGAAATAGGGTCCAGCAGAAGATTAAGGGAAACTGGGTGAACTGGGAGGAAAAAGAAATCTCAACAGGTCACTGTGAGTGGTTTCTTCTTTTACTCTTTTAAGCATATTTAGAATTAATATGTTGTAGTTTATATTATGAGATGAATATGAGATTGGGATGGTCAGGGGGTCTATGGACCTAGAACCTGAGCCCAAAATAAATCCCTACGGGATGGTGCGAGGACCCAAGAATCTAGTTCCTAAGCCAGTGGGAAGGAAAAACCTTGAATGGGATGGTCAGAGAGTCGACAGGCCTAGCTTCTGAGCCCATGAAAGGGAGAACGATGTGTACATAGGTTGATGAATATTTTTAAATGTGAAATGTTAACTATCTATCGTGTGTAGGTAGGATTGTGAAGGTTTGCATTGGAACCTCGTAATATAATGCTTAGGATTGTGATGGTTTGCAGTGGAACCTTGTACTTATATTTTTAAATATAATGCTTATACTTATGATCTGAAGACTTGTAATGGTTTGTTTTCTGTGTTTCTCTCGCAGGTAGCAGAAGAGTCCAGGTTGCGAAGTTGGTCAAGGTCTGCCACAAGTTTAGAAATAGTACTAAAAGAGATTTGTAGTTGGGGTATTGCCACACTAGTAAATGTAACTTGAAATTGTAAACTAGTTTCCTAAATAAAGCATGTAAGATTTTCCACTTCTGTAGTAAATAAGGTTTAAAAAGGAAACTAGTAAGGTAATGTCCATAGTTGTCATGAAAGAGTAGCATCAATTAACATCATGCCTCTCCCGAGCCCGCATTCCTGAAAAGCTTACAAAGAACATTTAATTGCAAGGTTCAAGGACCATCACATCCAGTTTAAGGTTAAGTATAAACCATTTGGATTTCTTCAACAATAAGTTCTTTGTTTATCTTCATACTTCTCTCTCTAATCTTTTCTTCTTCTTCTTTGCAACATGAGTCACTTTTCTATTGCATTTTATTAACTATTGTACTTCAATATCTTAGATGTTTTTTTTTATTGTATTTCAGTGTTTGTATTCTATTTTGTGCTATTGTTATTAACTTGTATGCTAAATTTATTTATATCCTAAATTTTTTTAAAGAAAAAAAAATGTATCTTCAACGTATCAGTATTCTCGTTTTTTAGAAATATATTTATTAAAAAAGTATATAAAAAAGTGATGTATCCTTAGACGTATCCGTATCTTAGTTTTTTAGAAATTGACGAATCGTCGTATTCGTATCATGTAGTCGTATCTGTATCTGTGCTTCATAGGTTGAGAGGCATTCTGTCCCTTTGAGTACAAATCTCGTACAACCTCCCAGATATCCTTGGCAGTTGCAACATACAATAATGGTCTGGCTATTTAAGGTTCCATACTATTCACGAAGATAGAGTGTGATAGCGAGTTTTCCCCTTTCTAGATCCGTTCTTGAGGATTGTTTGGTACTGGCTTTGGAATCTCCCCTGTCAAGTACCCAAATTTGTGACGCCCTTCCAAGGCTATTTGGATTGATTGGGACCATGAGAAGTAATTTTGGCCATTTAATTATTCTCCTACAAGAAATCCTGCAGAGTTGCCCATCGAGCCAGATAAATAAGAAGCATTTGGCAAAATAGGGAACGAATTTACCGGATTCTCTGAATAGATTGGTTGAATCGGTTGGGGATTTGCGCCGAACATCGTATCCAAGTCCAAAATCTATTGTTGGAGATAAGCAAACCGTTGTCTAACATCATCTGGGCATTGGTTCGAGCCACAAGTGCCGGCTAGAAACGGAGCAACCACTGACGGCTGGAAGGAAGTCGCTGGTTGGAAGGAGTTCGCCGGCATATGAGAAGACACCAGTCGGCTGGAATGCTCGAGCGAAGTGTTCGGTGCACGTTGATCGAATGGACCTGGCGCGAGCACGATCGGTGCGGATGGCAGCAACCCACGGCTGGATTTGATCGGATTCGTTCCTGTTTGTCCGTCGAAGATACGTCTGGGCTCGATCGACGCGGATTGCAACAACCCACGACTGGGCTCAATTGGATATGTTCCTGTCCGACCGTCGAAGACTCGGTTGGGCTTGATTGGATTCACCTCTATCCGACTGTCGAAGACAACGCCACCCTGGTTTTGGTCGCCGATCGTGGCTTCTATCTGGCGCGGTGGCTCCCATCGACTTTGGCTCTCTATCGACTGCAGTTGGACGACAGAAATCAACTCCGGTAGGACTGCTTGAAAACACTTCTTTACGGCCGCTCGAATAGCTGTCTTCATGTCAAAACTCGAAGTTCCATCAGTAGAAGACGACTGTGTTTGGTTCTCTTCCATAACGGCCAGGATTTCGTCGCCTAGCTCTGATACCATGTTAAAATATAGAAGAAGAAAAGAGAATAACAACACACAGTTACGTGTAAACCCTAGTACAGGGAGAAAAACCATGATATAAAGATCTTTTCTTATTAGTTAATCTGATACATTGAATACACGGGGACACACTCTATAAATAGACAGTAGGAAACCCTAGGGACCTACACAATTACGTAAATGTCCCTATGTTAATAAACTTATTTTCAACATGTTTCAATAAACTCATTTCTATATGAACACTTTTGATAAAAATCGATTAAAATACACTTGAAAAACTATTTTGAGTGGTTGTCAAATACTTCAATTTCTTTTAAAATGATTTATTTTTAAAAATTAAACACTTGAAAATGTATTCCAAACACACTCTTAACCATTTCATTATTAAACAGTTAGGAACTTGATTGATGTTCAAGCTTCTTTTGCATTCCTAATTTTTCAATTCTGCCATTCATTGTCAAATTAATTGAATCTTCCATATATTTGCGTCTTTTTCTATACCTTGGTTTCATCTTAGGACAGAAACAAGTGCCAGATCCATGAACTACGTCAGACTACATTTTGGACTTTGTAATGTTATCTTGCTTTCTAGAAAATCTCACTCGGTGTTAATGTCATTCAATGTTAAGTACGGAATTGCTATGATATTTTGCAGGGGAAGGAGATTCATAAGGTTTCTGGTCTCATCAACCTTTTTGGAATTGAATCACCTGGGCTGACTTCAAGCCTTGCAATTGTAGAGCATATAGCAAGGTAGGATTCCGTTTGATAATGATTTTGTTTTAGCTTTCTGTTCATTAAAATTAAAACAACTTGACTATCAATTTCTTTGTTTAACAATTTTTTTCTTTTAAAAAAGTTCCAACTAAATTTCAAAAACAAAAGAATATGGTTTTTAGAACTGTTTTCTTGCTTTTGAAAATTTTGAAAAACGTTCTAAATGCATATATTATAAAACAAAGAAAATTGTTGGTGATATATCTTTCGAAAACGAAAAGTAAAAAACATAAACATTATCAAACGTACTTTTAATTCTTGAATAAGTTGCATTGGTAACCCTGAGGTGAGTTGCACTTCTATTTTCTATGAAGAAAAAACCAAACTTAGCTTGTCAATGTAAAGAAATATGGACCTATCACATATCTATGAAAAGCCAACCAAATTGTAATATAAAACAGAATAGTTCCATTTGTTGCAATATGAAGGTTCAAATTTTCTTACATTTGTTGCAATAAAAATGCAAGATTTGGATATAACATTATTCATTCTGGATATTTTATATATAACTTGGCTAGAAATTAGTAAATGATAGTTTCAAGTGAAACATGACATGCCCTATTAATCATGATATCAGATTAATAACAAATGATGTTCAGTGTATATAGATTCACAGGATTTAATACAAGTTGTGTAAATTGATCTATTGATGGTTTTGCTGTCAACTAATGGTGTTTAGTAAATGTCGATGTTACGAAATCGACAATTAAAGAACATAAAAAGGGACGTAGAGATAGAGAAGATTGATACATATATATACGTGGTTCACTAACGGTGTGTTAGCTACATCCACGGACAGAGGGAGAACAGTATTATTAGGGAGAATGTTTTCAAAAATTACATCAAACGGCGTCTTTAGGGTTAGAGAGTTTATATAACGCACTATTCTAAATCTTAGTGTCATAATCGTAAATAACTATAAATTAATAAATATGCTAAATACGAATTTTGATATCCCGTACTTGGTTGTTCGAAGCGTCAACAAATAAATTCAAAGCATTCCAACAGTCGACTTGATGATAGTGTGAGTTTGTAAGTTGGTGTATGTTATATATTAGGTATGGTCAAACTATTTTTTGTGACACTCATCAATAGAGACCTTGGGATGGGTTTATCAAAATACAGAGAGATTATTTAAATGCACAATTAAAATTGACATAAAGTTGTCCAAGTGTTCATTGGTGAATTGACCACGTGGGAGAAATCAAAATGAGCTTAATCTACCATGCCTATGAAATGTGAAAAAAGTTTGTATTTTTTACTTTAAAAAAAAAAAAAAAAATTGTGTGTGAGAACAAGCTAGATGAAAGCAAGAATTTAAATATAAATGGGAATATCAATATTGGAATTTCAGTTTTATTGATATTGGTGGATATTTTTTAGTAATTATTTAAATTAATGATTTATTTGTTTTTACTTTCAAACTAACCTTCAAAAAGTAAGTTTAGGACAGCTAGGGATAGTTATAGATGTAGACCTTCTACAAAATTTATTCTCATAAATGTGTAAAGTTTTGGATATTTTCATTGAAAATTTGGACGAAAATGCTCTTTTAATTTTAACTGTAGCATTTATTGTTGCATTCTAGAGAGAGAAATTGACAAAATATATATATTAATTAGTGTGTTGAAAAGAGAATTTACATTTATTATAGATTATTAACTAATTGAGATTTTCTTTTCTTTCTTTACATCTAAAACATTTTCATTTTCATTGTAACTACTTATTCGTTCTTCTAGCGGATTTATATTTATTTTTAAATAAACTTTAGAACATGCATGTAATTAATTGATGTTTGAGGACTAAATCATAATCGAGTCCTAATTTTTGTGTAATTTTAAAGTCAACTTAGACATTTTTCTAAATAATGAAAAAGTTATATATAATTGAAATATAAAACCTTTATTGAAGCCTTATGTATTTGTTATCTCTAACAATTAAGGATGTGTTTGATCCAAGTAGTTGTGAAGCTTGAGTTGTAAACTTCACTTCTTGTTTGACCCAAGGAGTTGGTAAGTTTCACTACTAAAAAATAATTAATTTTATATGTTACGAACACTTGGCTCCAATAGTTTACAATTCCTTAGACTTTATAACTCTTTATTTCTCTCGTTAAAGATTTGTGTTTTGAATCTCTCAACTTTCTATATACTTTTAGTATTAAAAAAAAATTAAGGATGAATATCAACTTATACTTCTTATGGATTGTATCAATTTAAACCCTAAACTAATAATTGTATCAATTTAAATCCTGAAACTAATAATTATATCAATTCAAACTCTGAACTTTCATAAATATATCAATTTAAACTCTGAATTTTCATAAATATATCAATTTAAACCCTGAACATTCATAAGTATATCCAAATGAAATACAATGGAGGGTTTAAGTTGATATAATTATGAAAGTTTAGGTTTAAATCGATACAATTATTAGTTTGAGGCTTAAATTGATATAATCTCCAAAGTTCAAGGTTTAAATTGATACAATACCTAAAATTCAGGAGGTATAAATTGATATTTATCTAAAAATTAAATGGCTACCCAACAGGTTCTAAAGTCTCATGTATTAAAATTGTAAGTACTCAAATAAAATCTAATTCAAACAACACCAAAAATGTATATTAAAAAATTAAAAAAGAAAAAAGGGTTATGATGTACGCTGGGCAATGGGCGTGTTTCACGTTTAGAAAGAGAAAAAAAAAATAATAAATAAACAAAAACAAGAGCATTGTATCACGTGGGAGTCATCTATTATACATATAGATTCAGTACTCAAAATTTATTATTATTATTATTATTATTTTGGCTTGGTTCAATTAATCTGACTTTAAAAAAAAAATCATTTTTAAGTTTGGACTTTGAAACTTGTTAAAAAACAATTACGTGAGAGTTTTTCGTTAAAAGATGTAAATTGGCACAACAAAATATTATTTACAATGTCATTTACATCAATTAAATTGTAATTAATGTGTAAAAGTTTGACTAAATAAATGTTTTTCTTAGAAAGATATTATAATTAAAGTGTAGATGGAGAAATCGAACCTCAAATTACAGATTAATAGTATGAACACTATGTCAATTGAACTACACTCTTATTGACAACTAAATAAATGTTTTCAACAATATATACTCTAATGAAATAAATGGTAGTACCGATCTTAATCTTCTAAGTAGTGATAAAGATTAAGCACACCATCTAAACAATTTCGTCTTGTATTTTAACAAATATCATCTCAAAGTTTGGTATTTGTTTGGAACAATTTTAAAGTTAAAAAAGGTAAAAATAAAACTATTCAAAATTTAGGGACATAATTGTTTTATTTTTTTAATCTATAATGAAATTCATTGCTATTTTGTATAATTAACATAAATAAATTAAAATACTCGCAACCAAGTCCAAAATATTGATGTTGATAGAAATATCGAAGCCCCGATTTTATGAAAAGATCGAGGAAAATTTCGGATAACTTTATGGTAATTGAAAAATGTATAATTAATTAATGAAATTTTGATTGTGGCTTAATTAGACTATAATTGAGTATTTTTAACCATCATTTCTATAAAGTAAGACAAAATTTAGATGGATTTTGTAAATGTCCGTGTAAATGTTGATACGAAAGTGGAAATTTAAAATAGAAATAAAAAATAATTATAAAATAATATAAAGTTTAGGAATATTTTGAGGTGAAACGTGAAATGAAAATTTTGGATAATAAAAGAAAAAAATCACATCAATTCAATTTTAAGGTGAAATGATGTGAAGATTTAATGAAAAAAAGTTTGAATGAGATTAAAAATAAACATAGGTTCTCTGTTTTGTGGTTTTTCCAAATTTAACTAATTTAAATATAAAAATTTCATATTTAAAATAAAGTTGAAAATTGAGAAAAGTCAGATGAGAAAAAGTAGCATATTGAAAAAGCTTAATCACTACATTTTTAGTTTGGTTAAAGAACCATTCTAGTCCATGTAATTTTGAGCCTTGTGCTATCATGATTCATGTACGATCAATAAATCTTTAAAATATAACATTTACAATTAGTTTATTATCGAAAACAAATAGACTATATTTAAACTTTTGAAAGTGAGTGTACTAAAATTAAAATTTTTTAATATTAACTATTAAGATTAAAAAAACATATGCTTGCACCACCTCATGCCTCCCGCAAAACCATCCAACGTCAAGGATAACGACTGTGGAGGTGTGGGCTATTGTTGATCGTTTAAAGGCTGTTGCATCTCAAGGCTTGGATCTGATCAGGATAGAGTCTAATAGCTTAATAATAGTATGTATTTTGAATGTAGATGAGGTCAATTTTACGATTGTGAGTTCTTCTGTAGAAGAGATTGTTGAGGTGGATACGGGTGAGATGGTGAAGCAATTCCAACATATTAGTCATTCACAAAGTTATGTGGTAGACAATATGGCTTCCAGGGGACTTGAGGAGATTTATTCTCTAAGTGTGGTGGGAAGATTTTCTCGATTGGATCCACTAGCTTGTTAAGGCAAATTATTGTCTTGTTACTTCTTGTTAGTTTTTCATATATGTTTTCTTAAAAATAAAAATAGTAAAAATACCTACATACGATTAATATTAAATAAATAGCTATTTATTGGTAAAATTTAACAAATAAATAAATTACAGAAAAAAAAATTACAAGTTAACCAATAGTATTGATAGAAATACTATGAGCCGTGAGGCAGATATTACCTACACTGCATTAAACCTAGATATTTTCAAAGTCAAAGGAAACACTTATTGTTTCATTAATTCTGCCTTTCTGAGATTCAAAGAAGTCTGCCACATTCAAATTTGTCATATGAGATGGGTCAAATATGTCATTATCTTGGTATGCAAAATTTGCTTCCACATTTTTCTCTTTTTCCTTCAGAGATACTTTATAGAAATCAACTAAATGTTTTGACATACGACAGGTACATGACCAATGCCTAGTCATTTTGTATCAGAGGCATTTGTTTTCAATACTTTTTGAACTCTTATCTTGTGGAGCTTTTCATTTGTGATCATCATTTTGTATGTTCTTTTTTAAAGTTGAATGATTAGAACGATCACCACGAAAATAATAATTATTTATTCCTCTTTCACGGTTACGATCTCGGCCATGACCACGACCTCGACCACAATTATTATTAAAATTCACAACATTCACTTCAGGGAATGGTGTCGTCCCGGTTGGTCGAGATTCATGATTTTTCATTAATAACCTGTTATTTTGTTCAACCACGAGAAGACATGAAATTAATTCATAACATTATTTAAAATCATTCTCTCGATATTGCTGTTGCAGGAGTATGTTCGAGACATGAAATGTAAAAAATGTCTTCTCTAACATATCAACATCAGTAATTTTCTCTTTGCATAACAACAGTTTCGAATTGATTTTAAATAATGCAGAGTTGTAATCACTTACTGATTTGAAATCTTGTAGCCTCAAGTGCATCCACTCATAAACGAGTTTTAGGAAGAATAATGTTTTTTCATGATCATACCTCTCTTTCAAAATTTTTCATAAGATACATGAATCTTTTATTGTAAGATGCTCCATTTCAATCCGTCGTGGAGATGACGATGAAGGAAAATCATAGCTTTTTCTTTGTCCTGACTGGAAGACTTATTTTCTTCTTTAATAGTCTCTCCAAGATTCATAGCATCCAGATGGATTTAGGCATCAAGTACCTATGACAAATAATTACTACTACCAAGAGCGAAAAATTCTAATTTTGTGAGATTTTTCATGCCAACACTATCATAAAATATTGTATTTATATTAGAAATTTAATAGATATTAAATATGCAAAATAACGTTAAATTTATTAATTATAATGAAGTGGGAAAAACCGATATACCTTTAGAACCTACCTTTAGTGAGGGAAACAATAGGAGCTCGTGCTGATAATGTGTTGTGAATTTGAAGAGCATAACAACGCACAACGAGAACATGAATATGGAAAAATATAATATAATAATAATATATAATAAAATAAATAAATAACAAAAATTAAATAAAATAACAAAGAATGAATTTCTCCCCTTTCTCCAATGTTTTTAGATTTATCACCAATATGTATCTTTCAAAACCCACAAAATGCCACTATTCATAGGCAATTTGGCAAGTAGGAGGGAAATTACATGGACACTAATAGTATGTAATCTTTAGACACATGACATAGGGTGATGATAAGTGACGCATGACCAATAATGAGCATCTACATTACATCTTATCTAACATATTTAAAATAAAATTAATTCAGTACTTTTAGGTAGGTAATCAAATGACCCCGGTGATTTTAAAATATTTTAGATTAAAAATAATTATAGGGCAAATATCAATTTATACTCATAAACTTTGGAGATTGTATCAATTTAACCCTAAACTAATAATTGTATCAATTTAAACCTTAAACTTTGGGGGTTGTATCAATTTAAACCTCGAACTTTGTGAATTGTATCAATATAAACCACAAACTAATAACTATATCAATTTAAACTATGAACTTTCATAAGTATATCAATTTAAACTATGAACTTTCATAAATATATCAATTTAAACCTTGAACATTTATAAGTATATCTAAATAAAATACAATAGAGAGTTTAAGTTGATACAATTATGAAAATTTGGGAGTTTAAATTGATATAATTATTAGTTTGAGGTTTAAAATGCTACAATCCTCAAAGTTCAAGGTTTAAACTGATACAATTATTATTTTAGGTTTAAATTGATACAACACTCAAAGTTTAAGATATAAATTGATATTTGTCCACAATTATATATGTTATGGATGATTTTAGATCAAAGGGTGTAATTGACATCGTTCAAATAGAAACGAAAAAGTCAAGAAGAAGCATGATACAGGTCAAAAGTGGCAACTTAGGACCAAAATAAGTGTAGAAAAAGGTCAAGGTCGAGACTTGCCAAATACCTAGCAGGCATGCGTTCAGTAGATCATTTAAACCCAAAATATGGCTTAAGGAAGATGCTTGGCTGAAGCTGACTTTAGCAAAACATGAAACCGGGCATGATTCTTGGCAGGTAGATTATCTAATTATCTCGAGACAACTTTGAAACTCTAGAGAATAACCTATGTCAACTTTTTCTATAAATATATTATTATAACTTCATATGAGATAACTTGAGTCATACTTTAAAACTTTATAGCTTCCACACTTTTTCACTCTCTGACTTAAGTATTAGAGTGCTTGTGACAAATACTACGACAATATGCATATTTTCTTTTTTACAAGTCACGTTTTTTTCCTCTTCTAACAAATTCACTGTCGATGTCACATGAAAGTTAGGTGGTTTCCTCTATCCAAAATTTGGCATCAACAATATCCATTAAGAAAATGAGAAGATGTGAATAAGTTTTTCAAATCTTGAAGAAAGATCCGTGGAGACCTTCCTTTTTCTTATTTTAAGGAGTCCATCTTAATTTTATGGGATTGATTATTATATAAATCTCATGAAGTTTTAAATTTTAGGGATATATATATACATATATAAAGAGTTAGAATTTTTTTGATTTGTGTAAAATCATATAGAAAAAAAAATGCTAAATATCGAGAATTTGATTTTGTTTAAAACACAATTTTTTGTTTTAGCCCGTGAATTTTTAAATGGCTGAAGTTTGTTTTATTTTAATCGACGATGAACTTTTAAAGTATCTATTTTAATCCTTAAACTTCTAAAAAACCATCATAATACCTTGATATCTTGAAAAATGATTATGAAACTCGATGGAATCCAAGATATAAATGATTGGTTTATGTTTCGAATAACCACACATGCATATGTTTTATATTAGATATTGATTAATTATACAAGAACTAAAGATACTTTCGCTATATTATGGTGAATTTAGATTTGTATTTGGTGTGTAATATTTTATTTTTGAGTTGATTGGTGATATTAATTCGAAAAAAAATGTGAATAATTCAAAGAATGCTCTAGAAAGAGAGATTGAAGTAGTATTTTTGCCACATTACCTTTGCCTTTCTACCATAAGTTTTCTTTGCTCAATATTTATCTTCAACTTATTTGGCTTAAAATCAAACTTCTATTAACATATTAATACACTTACTTGACAAGGACCGAAATAGCTTATTATTATTATTATTTAAAGTTAGGAAAAATGGTTACTACCTTGAAAGTTAGGGACCGAAATAGATGTTTCAGAAGTTTGAATACTAAAATAGAAGGTTAAATTGCGAATTTGGTCTCTATAATATGAATAAAGTTAAATATTAATTTCTGTGATTTATAATTAGAAATTTAATTCTTCTGGTTTGATAAAACTCTCATCAATAATCCCTACCGTAATCGTCTATGAAGTTTTTAATTTTTATCATAGTATAAAGGCTATTTATGAAGTTTTTATCAAACTATAAGAACTAAATTCTAACTATTATAACCATACGACTAAACTCTAACTTTCTCCAAATTATAAGGACCAAATTTATAAATTAACCAAAATAGAATGAACTTGAAAGTTAGGGGTAAAAAAAGAAATTTTATGAGTTCAAGAATCAAAATAGTGTTAAATTATTATTTTGGTCTCTCTACTTTGAGATTTATTCAATGCTTGTTCCTCTATTTTCAATAAATCTTAAAATTTATTTATACTTCTAATTTTATTGTTGATTTTTTTCAAAAACTTCTATTTATTATATTTTAGCATTTTTACTACAAATTTTGGAAACATATTCACATAATGAAATTTTTAATGTGAAAATTATTGTTCTTATTAATCAATTCCAATAAATTTTTGGGAGATTTTAAAAAATAGAAAAATAAGAAAAATTTTAATATTCTTTGATAGAGGCTGATAGGTATTGAATTTGTTGCCCGTTTGGAGTATTTTATAAATAGTTTGACATTTTTTCTATCTGTGAAAATTTTTTATGTTTAAAAAAAAATAAATTTAAAGACTTATTAAAAGTATGGAGACTAAAATTGAACTTGAAACAAAGATTAAAATTGAATAAATTTCAATTTTTCAAAGTATATGAATCAAATTGATATTTTAACCTAAAATAAACTTGAAAGTTCAAATACCAAAATAAGAATCCACTAGAACCATGTTCTAATTTTATCCAAATTAAATTGAATCAATTTTGTTTTTGTTCTTGTTTTTTAGAAATCAATTTTTTTAAAAACAAAAAATAGCTCTTAAAAATATATAGTTTAGTACTGAAAAAAAAGTTTAGCCACCATAAGCTTAACTTATGGTTAAGACATTGGTCTTTATTATTATTATTATTATTTTGAGGTTAACATGCTGAAAAATAAATCTGGGAATAAAATACTTATATTTCAACCCCTATATTTTATTTTATTTTTGAAGAGAAAAATAAAATTCTAAACCTAAATTTAATTACATCAAAGTGAACTTTAGACTCAATTAGGTGTTGCAATCTCTATTTGCTATTTAATTTTTCTAATTCATCCATTAATTACAAACCAAAAAAATAAAAAAATAAGAAACTATGCAAAAAGCTCTATAAACTCACTATTTTTTTTTTTGGGTACTACAAACTCACTAATTTAATGACATCCGATTTTGGACAAATTTTAATTTGCTTATCACAAACCATTGAATAATTTTGACAAAACTCATAAAATTTAACAAAAGCTTAGCTGTAATTGTTGCTTTTCTTTAAAAATCCTATCATTTTTTCTATATACATATGTTTTATACTTCATTGAATTGGTATATTTTCTTTGGACTAAATTGTACAAAATATTCCCAAGCTTTATATTTCGTGTTAAAAAATCTTGAACTTTTAAAAGTTTTAAAAATATCCTTAAACTTTCAAAATGAGTTAAAAATGCTTTTACGATTAGTTTGGGATGAAACCATTAGTGTTTTGTGTAAAAAATATCCCTCAACTTTTAAAGATTAAAAAAATATCCTTAAACTAAAAAAAAAAAGCTAAAAAACAATACTAATATTATATGAGCAGAAACAGTTAATGTCGTTTAAATTCTCTAATTTCTCTTTTTTTTTCTCCCCTCTCTTCTTCAATACCTTCTTAGTCTCCTCTTTTTTTTTTTTTTTTTTTTTGTTACCTATTTGACATTTGTTTATCTCAATAAATACATAAAATTGCACATTTTAGTTAAGGTATATGAACTATAACAGGAATCAAGAATATAATAGAAATATTAAAGGATTTTAAGACTTAAATGTTTAAATAAAGTTGTACATAAGGGAGATTTTGATTTTAGAATTTTGTGTGATTTTATATTTTAACTTAACATTTTGGTTGGAGAGAAAATTGATATAAGAATGGGAAAATAAGTGAAAATGAGAGTATTCATATGCACAAAAAAAAAAAAAAAAAAAAGGTATGAGAACACCTCAATATAATTTTTTTTAAAATTGGTTCTTTTCAAACTTAAGAAAACTTCAAACATATTTATCACATACTAACAGTTGGAACATTTTTAAATTTGCTATTTAATTTAGAGTTACTTTTGCAATAAGGTATTAACGTTTCTATTCATATACTAAAAGTGAGAGTATTTTTTTTAAAGTTATTTTAAATTTAAAGATATTTTGAAACATTTGAAAATTTAAGGATATTTTTGAAACAAAAATTAAACGATTTCCATCCAAAATTAAGGAAAAGAATATTTTTTTACTCTTTTGAAGAAATTAAGGATATTTTTGAAACTTTTGAAAGTTTAAGGGTATTTTTGACACAAAGTATAAAATCAATAGCATTTTCTTTAATAATTTAGCTTTTTTTAGCAATTAATCAAGTTTATTTGAGAATCAAAGTTGATTTTTAGTTAAATTGCAAATTTGTTCCTTACAATTTGGAGAAAGTTAGAATTTAATTTCTACGGTTTGATAAAATATTTATAAAATAGTTCTTACGATAGAGACCATATATGAGAATTTTATCAAAGCATAAAGATTATTTATCACGTCTTATCAAACCATAAGAACCAAAGTCACGTTTAATGAAAACTGATGTAATCATAATAGAATTCTATTGATGAATCAATTGTAACGAGTCTTAACCGCAAATATAATTGAACTTTTTTAATCACGATTATTTAGAATTATAAATCTATTACATTTACTGTTACGGTAACCGTTACCGTTAGAATTATGAATCTATCACATTTATGACTGTTACCTTGGACCCTAACACTAATGGTTTATGTAATAGTAAATGTGATAGATTTATAATTCTCACACTCTAACAACAACAATATGTTTAATAGTAACAATAAAGGTAAAAGGTCCTATGTAATTTTCAAATACAATTAGATTGAGCATTCTTTATTCTTCAATCAAATTGCACACTTCGATTACAGATTTGGAGGCAAACCACACAATTCATTACGATTACAGAATACAGATAAATAATAACAAACGTAATCAAATGAGACTCAATTTTCAGATTATTATCAATGGATGTGGGTCACGTTTCACTTGACATAAACGTGGCCTAAGTTTTAACTTTCTCCAAATCATAAAGACTAAATTTGTAATTGAATCTAATAGATTTTTGTAAATATTTTCAACAGTTTTGTCATTTAAAATAATTAAAAAAAAAAGTTTAGTATCATTATTAATTAATTTTAAGCAAAATTTTACTATCTACCTATAATAGGCTATGACAGACTATTATTTTACGACGGATAGACTTTTGCAAAAAATTTGGAATAGTTATATCATTTAAAATAATTAAAAAAGAAAAATGTTTGGTGTCATTATCAATCAATTTCAAGCTCACCCATCTGTTTTTTTTTATTACTTGAAAGACCTCCAAATACCTGCCTCAGGCTCCACCTAACTCTGTGGGCGCTTTATTTTTCACCAGTGGTTGTAGCTGGTGGAACTGGAAAAAGTTTGGTGAATCAAAACCCATTATAAAATTCTTCAAATCCCACCAAAAAATCGAAACCCCATTTGATTTTTATCAAGGTTTTTGTTTGGGAAGAATCGTTTAAATGGACTTCTTACAGTCTTTGGATCCTCAAATCCTTCTGGGTCTCGCTGTGGCTGTTTTAGCCATTGCCGTTGGTGCTCTCTACGTATTATCCTCGCCCAGAAAAACCAAATCTGGAGGTTACCCACCCCTTGAATTCAAGTTTTTTTTACCCCCATTATTTGGATTTCCTTGTTGGGTGTTTTGGATTCATGATTTGCGATTGAAATTTCTTGTACTTGATTTCTGTGACCAGTTTATGGGATTTATTGTGTGTTATTCGTTATGTTTTGATGAAAATTTGAGAGTGCAGCGTGAAGTTCTTGCATGTTATTTTGTGAATATTTGGAGTTTTGAGTAAGGAATCTATATGGATTAAGAATTTAATCCATGCAAACTGCTTGTATTTTTATTTTTGTTGTTGTATTATTTTCTCTCTTTTTAGAATATTGTGTTACAGATAAGGACAAGTAATTTCAGCATACAAGAATAGAGTTGTTATGTTGACAACTTGAGCTTAAGCTGTGCTTAAGTCTGTTCATAGTAATTTACACTTCCCTGAAGTTAGCTAATCAATATTTTGACACTCTCTAGATAGTTCCTGGAGTCTGAATTTTACCATGGTTCCATTTTCTTTATCTGAATTTTTGTTGTTTTTTTCTTTTCTTTTCTTTTTTTTTTTTTCAAAAGACCTGTCATGGACATTCCAGTTCAAAATTAAACCAACGATCTGCTTTTAATTGATCTATCGGTTAAGGAGATTTGATGGGAGGTATCACATGAACAGGGGTTCATGTTGGAGTTGTCTTTGAAAATATTGAAAATATATATACGATTCGATAAGAAGAAGGATTAATTTCAGTGAAGTGTGGACTAATTGTGGTGTTCACTCAACCTTTGGCAGGATTCTTGTGCTATGGATGGTTTTTTTTGTGATGATACGTTAGAATATTGCCTGTTATTGCTACTTTCTTTTTATTCATTTCTTAATTTGTTTTTCCTTATTGTATGATTCACGCATTCAGGTTGCTTGGATCCAGAGATTTTCAAGGAGTTTAAACTTATCAGGCGTCTGCAACTGAGCCATAATGTGGCGAAGTTTACATTTGCCCTCCCCAGTCCTACTTCAGTTCTGGGTCTTCCCATTGGACAACATATAAGTTGCAGGTCTGGTAGTTGATCCTTATTTATTCTTCATAGGATTAGTTGGATTTCTACATGTCATGGCTATGGGTGTGTAGCTGAACAAAAAAGTTATGTTGGTTCTTGCATTATATGGTGTAGGAGTCTCAATACTATTCTCTCCGGTGTTAACTCTGTTAAACTTAGAGAAAACCTGGAAATACAGCAAGTTTCCTTTAAGATACCTGTTAAACTATCAATCCTGCCTCTGCCTCATTATAGATTTTCTGATTCAGCTCATTGGCGGTCACAACTTTTATTGGAATAAGGTCATTTGACTTAATGGTGGCTACTTCTTTTGGTCTTTTAGCTTTAGAGAGGTTGTAGGACTTGGGAAACTTTTAAAAACTTTGTCGAGGTGGTGTATCTTTTGTTTCTCTGAGCTGCTTGATCGTGTTCATCGTTCAAAGACTATTCTAATCATTTGCGTATTCTGAAGTAAGCTAACTGGAAATGGTTTTCGAAATCTCCCTTGGGTTTGAGTGGGGATGCATGCCTGATTGCCTCATCACCTAGTGTTGTTTTTGAAGATGACTTGTTCATATGGGAAAAAGGATTTATTTTCCTGAGGAAACTATAATCCATTCATCCTACAGGGGCAAGGATGGCCAAGGTGAGGAGGTTATCAAACCGTACACACCTATTACTTTGGATTCTGATGTTGGATATTTTGAATTAGTCATAAAGGTTTGTAATTTGTATATTTGGATTCTCTGTTAATGGGGAATATTTTAATGGTATGTATGCATGTTAATCTTAAGTCTTTATTGTGTTTAATCAGATGTATCCCCAAGGAAGGATGTCACACCATTTCCGACAGATGCGCGTAGGCGATTTTCTTGCTGTAAAGGGTCCCAAGGTATGTCTTTGGATGGATTCTCCTTTTTTATAATTTATCTTTTCTAATTGTTTTCTTTTAAAAAATTCTCTTTTGAATAAATTGCTCACTCAATATGTTCGAAGCCTTTTCTTGAATCTTGACCAGTGATTTTTAAAACAATTTAACAGTAAACTAGAAAACAAACAAAGATTTTAGTAAATATGTGTAATCTTTTAGAACAGAGAACTAAAAGATTAGTCATGTTGAAGTTGATAGGGAAATTAGTCTCCTATGCCAACTGCCTTAGTTTTTGTTATCTATGTGTGTCTAGCATTCAGCTTCCTTCTGGGTTGGCCACAGACTTCTTCTCCCACACATTCTATTTCAAGAATTTCATGAAAACATTTTGTTTGTTACACACACAAAAACAGCTCTCATTCTCTCTCAGATAGAGAGATAAACAAAGAACTTCACAGGACCTCTGAAAACACCGAGAATATTCAAAATTCACAATGGAAATATTGCTGCAGGGGCGTTTCAGGTATCAAACCGGCCAGGTCAGAGCATTTGGGATGCTTGCTGGAGGCTCTGGCATTACTCCTATGTATCAAGTACACGTTTCCTTTTCTTTTGGCTGGATCATTTTAGTTCCTCAACTTACTATCATTTGAACTACTTGATTGTTGTTATAGATATTCTGCTTTGGTTTCTGCTTCTTAGGTTGCTCGAGCAATATTAGAAAATCCAAATGACAAGACGAAGGTACATCTCATTTATGCCAATGTCACCTATGAGGACATTCTTTTAAAGGTAATTTCGATATCTATCTTCAATAATACTCACTCCCTCTCGTCCTCATGTTGACCATAAATTTGGATACCAGGCTATCTTTTTATTTCATAACATGTTGATAGCCAGTTTTTCTCTTCATGGAGAGAGATAAACCTGGCCAACTGAGTGATATTGTAATAAATCTACCCCTTTCTAATTGCTGTGAATTTTAACGGCTGAGTGTTTGAATGAACTCCTCAGTCAAACGCTCGACTAGAGTTCATTTGTCAACTGGCGCATAACTTATTACTCGACCAAAAGGATTTATCATTTATACAAAGATAAGAAAAACATATAAATTTGTGCCGTTTTGTAGTCTCCTCTTAGGCTTCCACTTTTGCTTTCATTATAATAATTCAATTTCTATGATTTCTCTCTCTAATTTCGCAATTGTTCCTTACCAAAAGAAGCTTATGTGGTTGTAGGAGGAGTTGGATCTTCTTGCCAAAAGGTACCCAGATAGCTTCAAGCTCTACTATGTGTTAAACCAGGTCAGTCTTCTGAGTCTTCTCCTTCTGCCACAGCCACAAATTTAAACTTCTCTCTGTGGCTAAACTTTCTATCATTACAAGATCTCCATGTCAAATGAAGGAAAATCGTATTATGATTATTTTGTTATGCTTTCCTTACAAATTGGATCTCTTGTTCTTCAAATCTGGGGTTGTTTGATAACTGTTCTTAAAAGTTGTTTTCAATTTCTTGAAACAAAAGGGTAAATGAAAATCCTTTTCAGCTAACTATTTTCTAAAAGCTGTTTATCCTTGTGGGTGATGTTCTCTCTCTAGAGCCACCCCAATAACAATTGTTAAAAAAGTTTCGCGAACAAGGTAACGAGAACCTGCGGATATGTAAAGTTGTGAATTATGGATGGAATTGGCTTCTCTTAGGCCATGATAGATCTCCTCTTGAGCTTCATTTATGCTTGCTTGCATATTTACTTTTGTTGAATGATTTGCAATGTCATATCTTTTTGATCTTGTATACCAATTTCTTAATCAGCCTCCTGAAGCGTGGGATGGCGGTGACGGATTCGTATCGAAGGAGATGATTCAAGCCCACTGCCCTGCCCCTGCTTCTGATATTCAGGTATATTTGATTACCAATTCCATAAGAGACAAAACCATTTCTTTTTATCCAAAGGGCTTTCTCTTGTAATTTGTTTTTACGAATGACCTTTTTCCAAAAGCAACTGAAGTTCGTTTTTGTTTTAATTATTTTTTATTTTATTTTATTTTTATTTTGAGGCTAATATTCAAAATACAAGAAATGAAGGAAAAACATAACATTACAACAAAAGAGAATACGGGATACAAAATTAAACTGGAAAAAGAAAAGCCCTCCCCTTCAAACTAATATCTTGAATAGCAAACGAACTTGTTCTTCCATGTGCACGATTACATGTTGAATTGGAGTAGGTCCATTTGATGAGGATTTCGTTTTCTAGTTTTCCATTTCTGAAAATTGTGGTTGTGTTTTCACAACCATTCATTTTGAAAATATCTTTGGAAAATAGACAACATAATAACGAAACTCACACGTAGAAGCAATGTTAATGTTTATAAGCTCATTTTCAAGAACTAAATAGTTATCAGATAGGATTGGGATGAGTAAAGTTGTTTTCTATCTAATCTTTTATTAATACGAATGGTTTCAAACTTGGAAAATATAATCTCATACGAAACCTTGTTTTGTAAGCAGATTTTAAGATGTGGGCCACCACCAATGAACAAGGCCATGGCTGCTCATCTTGAAGCTCTTGGATATGCACCTGAGATGCTGTTCATGTTCTGATTTTTCCTCAAATTCTTCACAAGAGCTAAGCATCATTTTTTCCACTTCTAAATTTTGAAAATTTCAAACTTCTGTCTTAATTTAGAACTCAAGATTTATGTACTGAAGAGGATGTTTCCTTAGCCTCTTCTATTTAACAATGTTGTGGAAGTATGATGCCATCAATAACGGTTACTTCTAGCAGTTAGAGCCAATGATAATGAGAGTCTTTGAAGTTTGTCTTTTTTTGATATCTAAACTTTGGGTGTTCTATCCAGTAAAATCTTACATATTAATTGTATCAATTTACACCTTCTATTAAATTTCGTTTAGATAAATATCAGGTGATTTATTGTTCTATCAATTAAGCTCCTAAATTTTCGTAAGTGAATCAAGTTGAAATCTCAATTAGGATTTTCTTTGAAAGTTGTCTATACATCAATTATAATTGTCTATTTGGTAGTTCGACATTTGAAGAAGTGTACATGTGTAAGAATTGATGCGTTGGCCATTTTCAAAGATAAGAGATCGAAATAGATTTACTTGTAACAATATAGGAGTTTGATGTTTTTCAAGCAAAATTTGAAGCAGGAAGTAAATTAATACACTAATAAAAGTTTAAAGTTAAATTTATAAAATTATTAGTTTAAAGTTTTAATTAATACAATTCCCAAATTTCGAAAGTTTAGAGGTATACTTTGTTTTGGTTGTTATCTCAACTACACAATTAAGTTTCTTTAACTAGTTTAGTTTTACTATATATATATATTTGTTTTTGCTCATGTACACTCCTTAGTCAAGTAATTACAATAAATATTAGAGGGTGTTCGGGTCCCAATTTTAGGTAAGTTTAAATTATAATAGATATGTTTTCAACTATTATAACTTATAATTAATTTTACTATTTCTATTTCAAATTTCTCTTTGTTACCATGTTAACTATTTGTTACAATGTATATTATTTCGTATTCAGACTAAAATAGTTTGTACTCTAAACACAAAGTATGATAACCTATCGACTATTATACCCACAGTCTATAAAACACCCATTTAGTGTATAATTTTTACAAGTGTATAAGATTTATTTTTATTTTTATTTTTAATGTAAGGTTTAGTACAATATTAAAGAAAAATGCTAAAATCAAATGGATAGTAACAACCTTTCTCTATTTTTATCGACTTAAGTCACAGTCTTAACTTTATTTGGATGAGTTTGAGTTTATTTTAAAGGAAATTAAAAGAAAAGAGATATAAATCACTAACAGAGAATTTAAATTATTCACCTATGAAAGTTTAGGTCTCATTTGACAACTATTTGTTTTTTAGTTTTTTAAAATCGTATTTGTTCTTTTCACAATTTCTTACTCATGGTTTTCAAAACACAAAAAAACCATAAATCTCATCTTTATCACGAGTTGGGATCGAAGGGAATAAAACAAAGCTAGCTCAACATTGCTCATTATTAGGAAAAGCATTCCCGTTTATCGATTTTCATTAAAGTTACCTTTTGAAACTATAGAGACTACATTCTAATTTTTCCCAAATTAAATAGGGATTCAGATTTAAATGAAAATGATATTTATAGACTTAATTTTCAAGAAAAAAAAATCATAAATCAAATGATTAACAAACGAGACTTAGAATTTAAATGGATACAATTATTACTTTAAAATTTTAATTGATATAACTCATATATTTAGGTTTATATGTGAGTGTAAGATGTCCCATCAAATGAGTTGTTTGTTATGAAACTAAACATGGAAAAATTTCTTGACTATGATACCAGTCATTGTTTGCTATAAAAGTAGAATTTAAGAATTATCTGAGGTCTACAAAATAAATAAATAATAAATTAATATATCATTTAATGACGTGTCAAATTATGAATGAGAGTAGTAGATCCTATATAATATTATAAATTTTCTAACCAAACATATTTGTTATTATTATTTTAAGAGTAGCATTCAAGTTGAATATGCCGTTTGATGAATATAGTTAGCATTTAGCTAACTTGATTTAGGGTAAAGTGAGATTTTTCTTAACCTCTTGACTTCAAAGAATTTAATATATGTTAATAAATGGTTGAACTAGCCAAAGTGAGTACAACTCAATTGACATACAGTATGTATCAGTTCGATTAAAATATTTGTAACTCGAACCCTCCACCCTTATCATACTAAAAAAATCGATTGAGTTATACTCACTTTGATTCGTATTTAATATCTTGATGTTTAGAAGTGGGGCTTGAACCTGTGTTGGAGGGTTCACTGGACTAGCTAATGGTATTGATACTATGTCAGCTATATATATATAAAACATAAAGTTGAAGAGGACTCGAGTCACTTGGCCTATACTAAATTTGCCGATGAACATAACTATATTTTATTTTTTTACAACTAATTGGATTGATCAATTGCCAAAACGATCTAATAAATTATAATAGGCTCAACACTTGGATGATTACTAAAATACCTCTATAACATTTTGAATTGTTGGTTGGTAACGATCTAGCCTTCGCAATTTTCATCTTGTTTATAGACTTTATAAAGAGTTTTTTCCCAATAAATTCTTGATTTTAAATCTAATAAGAACATTGTTGCTAACACTCTACTTATTTTGATGTGGTATGCTAATTTGACCAATAAGTGATCATTTAAGGACATTTTGGTAAATTTACAATGTAAAGGGAGGAAAGAAACATGTTTATTTTTTGGGTGAAAAAAATGGAACATTTTAGTTTAAATTAACCATTTGGTTTTTTTGCATTTCAAATTTTCAACCATGAAATACATTTAAATATAACATATGGTGATCTACATTCTAGGAAAATTATTTTAAATGACGAAATTATTAAAAATATTTACGAATAATAACAAGATATTATAGTCAATTTGTGATAGATCAGATAGACTATTATCTGTTTTTATCTATGTCGAGAGACACAAATAGTAGTCTATCGTGGTTTATTGCAGATAGACTATGATATTTTATTATTATTTTTAAATATCTTGGTTCATTTTCATTTTAAATATCTTGGTTCATTTTCATATATTTGAAAACAATCCTACATTTTAATCTCAATCTACACCGCATATAAATTTTTGCTTATGTAAATGTTATTTGATTCACTTGACTAAATTGACATTTAAAAATAAATGACTAAAATTGTTGAGGAGAATCATTCTCCGTTTATTTTATTTTGTTTTTAAATTTTGATTAAGATATATACACATATATACACTAGTCAAGAAACACGTGCATAAATATGCACGTGAATCTTGTAGTCTTTTTTTTAAAAGCTATTTCTAAGCACATAATAAATAAATTATTATTTATTTTTTAAAATTATAATAAATTTTTAAGATTTAAATGGGTAAGAATTTATATTTTCATATTTTCATATTATTGTTTTTTTATAAATAAATTATTCTATAGTGTGCAATACTAATCATTTTTTTTAATTATTTGAATAGTTGTAACCATTTGAAGAGAACGACAGAGATTTTATGAAAAAAAAAAAAGAATTAAATAGTAAGACAAAAAAATCTTCTCTATAGTCGAATAAAATTTGGTAATTTAATTCAAAGTAGATAAAGATGTTTAGTTTTTGTTTAATAATCATATTGCCATACTTAAATACTATTTGAAGTTTGTTTTAATCTCCATAAAATTTTATGAAAAAAATTTAATATTTTATAATTTTAAAAATTAAAATTATATTTAATTTTTAAAACTAATATAATACATTTAAAATTTTAATTTGAAAACTAATTAATTTCTTTTGGAATGTAGTGATCTCAACTTTCTTAATTGTTTTGAATTTTTATTTATTTATATATACATCTACGTTATTTATTTTCAAACTTATACATTTACTTTATTTATTTTCAAACTTGTTTCTTTAAAAGATCTACTTTTTTTTCCCTCTCTAAATTTTAGTTATTATTATAAATATGATAATTAACCTCTCCATTTAATCTCCATAATTATCTTGTCTCCTCTTTATGTTTCATTCTTATAACCACCATTATTCTCACAACCTTATAAATAATGGTTGTAGAGATTATTTGAAAATACATCTCAATTGAGCATAATACATACGTTCTCTACTTTATTCTCTCCATTTCTCTCTTATGTTCTTATGTTTGTTTTTCTCTTCTCTCTATTTTATAATAGGTTTTCAGCACAAGTTTCTACTATTGAAATGTTTGTAGAGGTTGGAGTTGGTTCACTAGAACACCAAGAACGTCAAAGATCCACTTGAATTGTCTACATATTTTCAAGATATTTAAAACTAAAGTTCAAAGAAGGCGAGTACTCTATTTTAATCATATATGTGATTTATGTGTGAAAATTGATTTATTTAATATTAGATTTGATCTAGTCAAGTTGTAAAACTCATACAATTTTATGTGAGCAATAAACTAAAATCTTCATTGGCTTGAAGCATTTGTGAGTTTTTTTAAGCCTTATTTGCAATTTGGTTTTACATCATTTGTTGGCTAATTTGGGACTTTGCATTCTTTGTTTGCTTATTATAAAATTAAAGGGAGATTTTTTACAACTAGTAGGTCGTTGTTTGTCTCCAAGTTTCTCAAGCATATTGAATTTGGTTAGACATATACTTGTTAGACTCCAAATCCTACTCTCCAAAAATTCATACACTGTGCCATGGGTCTTCATCACAATCTAGATGAGTATTTCATGAGTTATGGGTAAAAGTTAAATTGTTGAATAATAAAATTTAGGTTTGAGAAACTCAAATAACCTTATTTTAAGTGATCCAAAATAGAAATGATATTGAAAATCAAATATTTATTGACTCTAAGTTTTTAGGCATTTTATATGAATATGTCAAATATGCTATATAGTTTCATGTGTATGTTTAAAATTGTTACTTTGTATAAAATATGTCATTTAGATTAAAATTTATCATAGACTACAAATCATAAATCTTAATTTTAAATAAATTATTATTTTTGAAAGATTTGATTGAGATGATCAATTCATATTCCTATATCTTTGAATATAATTGTTATATATGAAAAATTAAATTAGGATATTTGTTTTCTTAATTGTATTGCATATTTCTATATAAGATTTGAGTTTCTTTTAAATAAAGGTAAAATTCTCTCATAATAATATTATATTTTATTCGTTAAGATGCTCTTTTAATAATATTATTTTATCTTTCAAATATGAGAATAAATATACATCCCTACATATTATACTTATGAAAATGAGTATTATATACTATTGAAAAATGTCACGTCATAGAAATGATTGACTTATGTGGAAAGAAACCAAACAATTCAATAGAAATAAATTCATTTTCCAAATCGTGAAAACTAGTAGTTATAATTCTGGCATAGCATTGATATTGATTATGAAGAGACATATTATCCTATGGTGGATACAATACCATGAGATATTTAATTGAAAAGCTTAACATACATCTTATGGATATAGTCATTATACATTTATATGAATCTCTTAATAACATATCCCTAAAGGATTAAAGATACCAAAACCATATAAGTAAAATATTAGGAAATGATATATATATATATATATATATCATAGAGATTTTTATAAAATATTCCTGATGAATGTAAAGTAATCATCTTATTAAATATTAGATGATATGAGGGTATAAAAATAACCCTATTTGTTCATATGCTTTTATAAAGAAATGAGAACTTGAGATTTATTATATATTATTTATACATATGTTGATAATTTGAGCATAAACTCCCAAAGAGATTTCAAATGCAAATAGAGTTTTTTAAGAAATAAATTGGGATGATAAGTTTTGCATTAGCTTGCCTTTATAAAGTAGATGAAATTGCATCAATTTATGCATAGATCTTACATAGACTAGTTTCACCATTGAATATTTCTATGATGGTTCATTCACTTGGTGTGAAAATTTATATCATCTAATATCATAAATATAATAAAGAACTTTAGGTCCCGAAGAACCATAATTTTTGGAAAATAAGTGTACTTATATCTTTACTAGTTTATATGCTACCTGTCGTAGCATAAATATAATATTCATCTGAAGATATTGGAGTAGAGTCAAACATAGGTTATGTTTTTATTTGAGAATTAGTTTATATAGATTTATTTTATTCTCATAAATCTAATTGTGATCTAGTTGATTGTAAAAATATAAGTTACTTTTCTAATATGTTAGAACTAGATTTTAAACATGTTTATAGGATCGGTATGGCAACCCTGTGAAGGTTTATTTAACTTAATGAAAACTTTTTACTAATATGGGCCCAATTAAACAAATAAACAAACTTTTGTTAATTAGTAGTTAAAAAATTTTTTTTTTCAAAGACATTCAATTCAAAAAAATCAATAAATTGGCATAAACAAATCCAAGAACAAATTATAACAATTAATTCTATACAATGAAATATATTAATAAATTAATTGTAAAATTAAATAGGAGAGGGATAGAGAAATTGACACTGAAAATTTTATAGTGGTTCGATACAATCAGCCTACATCCACTTCCCAAGCTTCTCTTGGTATATCACTATAAACTTGACTCTTTCCATGGGTTAGAGTCGAATTGCTAAAATATATATATATATATTTGGAGTAAGAATGAACCCTATCCTTTCCATGGTTGGTGATCAAACCGTGACAACCACTCTTTTGAGGGATCAAGAGCAACCATTACTATGAATTTGGAAATGAAGAACAAGACGAGAAAAGCTCTCTTGAAGAGTAAATTTACAAAGTTAGCACTCAATGAATTAATCTTCACAACATAAAATATCTCTTAAGAAGAAGATGAAAAGAAGAAAATTAAACTTTGGAGAGAAAGCAACAATAGTGACTTAATGAGTTATGGAGGATTGAAGATAATAAAAATTGTTGTTATGATTTGAAGGAGAAGATGAGTTTAAATAGAGAGAAAAAATTGTTGAAAACCACATTTAATTTAAACCATTGGATCTTGGAAAAGAAAAATCAATGTTGAAGATTTTAACTAAACTAGCCGTTAGACACAAACAAATTATAATATTAAATTCTTTTTCTTTTTAAAGTCATGTTCTTTTTAAAAACTCAACAAAAATCAAAAGCCCACCATGTGTCACTCTTCCATTGTTTCAAGTGGACGTTTCAGTTTTTAATGAGAAAACTTATGTCATTTCATCAGATCCGGATTTTTTCGTTAAATTTGTTTTGGTCATATCTTCTTCGTTTGATATCCAATTTGAGTGATTCAGATTGCATTGGAATCGTTGTTCCAAGCTTTACACAATGAGCACTTCAAAACACTCAAATTATTAATAAATAAAACTAGATTTGTTATCATCAAAATATTAATTAATTAATTAATTAATTTGAGATTAAGATCCAAAAAGCCAATAATCTTCTCCTTTTTGATGATGACAAACAAATCAAGAAAAATAAAATTCAAAGAGGTGTATGATATAAAACATGAACAAGAATCACAATAACACACATAAATTCAATTAACTTGAAAACTATGAATATTTCAATAACAAGATACTTTCATTTTTCTTACTACCTCTCCCCCATTTGGAATCAATTAAAAAAAGGACAATTGAGACAAATAAACAAAGATATAAAAGTGTCTCCTAAAATCATGAACACATACTATTTTGCATATTTCTTCTCCTATGCATTTAGAAAATAAGCAACGACATTGTAGATTCAAAAGACATCATAAAGAATAAACCAATTTAACAATTTCTCCCCCTTTTGGAATCAATAGAAACACTCCTCCTTAATAAGGGACAAAAAGACATTTAGTACATAATCAAATTGAGGGTAGAAATAACAAATAAAATTTTGCTTCAAAGATAAGTACTCCCTTAAAAGGATAAATAATATGCATAAGAGGGGTACACAACACTAAAAGAATATGAGAATCAATCTTATTCATAAATGAAATTCATATATAAAATACATAACTTCCCGTAAAGCCAACCATTCTCCTTCTAATAAGAAATATCAATTAAAACCGAGGAGATAAAATCATTAAGAAAAATTCAAACATTTGAGATATCAAAATATCAAACATATTATAAAATAAGCACCAATTTGAGCAAAAATTTCAAGAGGTTCAAAAATATAAATTAATTCCATAAATACTCCCCCTATGAAAAGGAATTTAACAATTCTTCAAAACAACAATCTCAATGATCAAATCTTCTCGACATTACAAAACACAATTTTCAACATATGACAGATAATATGCTCAATTAGTTTCTATTCAATGATGAAAATCGTAGGATATGCAAAAATATGCTAAAAAAGCATTTAATAGAAATCTAATCCATTTCATCTAAGAACATAAACAACATATTTTAATTATCACTACCAATATCACTCTTTTGCAAACTCGATATCCTTTTGCTCAAATCTTTCAAAGAAAAACACAAGGATATAGTAGCCATTTAAACGGCCAAAAAACCAAATATTAAGCAATAGAGACAAATGCCAAATAGATAGATATACAATAATTTTTTATGGCATAAAAATCAAATAGTCAATGTAATTCACAAGATCTCAAATTCTAACCTTTCAAAACTATTCAATAGATATAATTTTAATAAAGATAACAAAAGAATAATTGTCTCAAGAATTTTTTTCCTTTTAAATAAAGGTTACCAAAGTAAGTCATTTCCTTTGTAGGATTCATGCAAGATTTTCTTTTAGTTGCTCCAAATTGAAATAATTCCACAATTACAATCTAAGCAACAATTTCTTCTTGAATCACACCTACAAACAAAATTCGATCAAAGGATTTTGGTACCCATCTCTTGGATCCTCCATTATTAGTGAGCAAAGATTTAGGAATTCATTTCAAATTACATCCAAAATTACTAGCATTCATTTTTTTGTAAATAACAAGCATGATATTTATGACCAACTTTGTCACAAGAATAACATACAACATTGGGCAAGAATTTCTTTTGAACTAATTGATTGTGTACCTTATTTCTAATCAAGAAATTCTTTCTAGGAGCGTTTTTCAATTTGAAATAATTTAGTCTAATATGATCTTTAACTCTACAAAAATGACAAAATTTTGATTTTCCATGCACACTTCGAGCATTTCCATGACTAGACACAAATTTAGTACTATGAATACATTTAGATTTAGCAAGATAATGTTTAGGCATAAACTTAGATTTTTCATGTGTAGATCTACCTTTTCCATGCTTAGACATAAAATTTATATTATGAGCACATTTTGGTCTAACATGATTTCGTTTATGCACAACTTTTGTTAAAGTTGATTTAACAAGATTAGGCATATTGGATAAGACATTAATGTGACCTTAACAAAAGTAACACTCTTAGAAGTAGATGAACAATTTTCACTCACATAGTCTAATACCCTTTTATCACTAAAAGGTTTATCCAATCCAACAATTTTATCTAATTTATGTGCACCTATAGTCACAGGATTTGACTCTTTTTCTCTTAAAGGTTTAACAAATTCATTTTTATAAAAAATATCATGCTCAAGAAATTTAATTTTATCAACAAGAGAAATTTTACTTTTTTTTCTAGAGAAGAATTGTTAGTTTCCAACGCATTAATTCTATGTTTCAAACTAGCAATTTCATCTTTCAATTCTAAAGAACCAGATTTAATTTACTCATTTTTATCTCTCTAATGATTTACTTCAAGTTTCAATTCACAAGATAAAAATTTGAGTTCATCGTTCTCTTTTTCAAGAAACTTGAATCTATCATTCAAGGCACATTTCTCATGATCACAAAATTTATCATCATGCAAAATATTAGTAGTAGCTTTATTTTTCAAAGAATTATTTTCATCTATCAAAATTTTATCCTCAACAATCAATATCTTATACTTATTCGATAATTTTAAATATGTAGAGATAACTTTTTCAAGATCATGTTGCATACTTTCAAATGCATCAAATAATTCATCATAAGAAGGTTCTATGATTTGCCTCATTTTTGTCACTTTCATCTATGGAGTCGTTATCTGAATGAGCCACTAAGCATAATAAGGATCCATTACATTTTCCTTTTTCTTCTTCATGGACTTTTCCTTGATTTTTAGAATTATAGTTCTCTTTCACATCAAATAAATCGTACTATAACGAGAATTTTCTAAGCTATATGTACTATCAAGAAAATTCTAAATATCATATGCATATTCAAAATGTAAGATTTTATCACATATTTGTCTATCCAATACACAATATATGATATTTATGGCTTTGGCATTGAAAGTAAAGCAACTCATTATTTAATTGCAACTTAGACAAATCATGCTCACAAACATACAAAATGTTAAAATCATAGCAAGCATGAATGTTCTCATTTTATTTTTCCATATATCATAATTTCTATTTCCATCAAAGTATGAGGTCTATTAATAGAATCACCATTTAAAGTTGTCATAGCTCTTGCAATTCAATTTTTCAAAACATTAATAATATTTTAAAAATAATTTATGTGGAGGAGTTCGATCGGTATGACAACCCTCGTGAATAGGGTTTATTCAAACCAATTAATTTTTTTTTTACTAATATGAGCCCAATTAAACAAATTAACAAACTTTTGTTAATTAGTAATTTAAACAAAAATTTTATGCAAATAATTCAGTTCAAAAAGATCAATAAATTGGCATAAACAAATTCAAGAACAAACTATAACAACTAATTCTATGCAATGAAATATATTAATAAATTAATTGCAAAATTAAATAGGAGAAACTGACACCGAGAATTTTATAGTGATTCGACACAATCGGCCTATATCCACTTCCCAAGCTCCTCTTGTGTATGTCACTACGAACTTGACTCTTTCCACGACTTAGAATCGAACTGCTACAATGTTCTTTTTTCCGGGAGCAAGAATGAAAACGATCATTTCTAAGGTTGGGGATCAAACCATTACAATCTTTTTTTTAGGGATCAAGAGCAACTCTTATAATGAATTTGGAAATGAAAAACAATACGAGAAAAACTCTCTTGAAGAGTAATCAATGAATTAATCCTCACAACATAAAATATTTCTCTCAAGAAGAAGATGAAAAGAAGAAAATTAAAGCTTGGAGAAAAAGCAACAATGGTGGCTTAATGAGTTATGGAGGATTGAAGATAATAAAAATTGTTATGATTTAGAGGAGAAAATGAGTTTAAATAGAGATGAAAAATTGTTGAAAACCATATTTAATTTGGACCATTGGATCTCGGAAAAGAAAAATCAATGATGGAGATTTTAAACTAAACTAGTTGGTAGACACAAATAAATTATATTATTAAATTTCTTTTCTTTTTAAATTCATGTTCTTTTTAAAAACCCAACAAAAAGCAAAAACCTATTATGTGTCTAAAACTAGTACACAAACATAAAATAATATTAAAGTCATTTTCCTTTTAAATTAATTTTCTTTTTAAAACCAATTCAAAAATCAAAAGCACACCATGTGTCACTCTTCCATTGCTCAAGGGGACTTTTCAATTGGTCAACTTTGATGAGAAAACTTGGCCATGTCATCAGCTCAAGTTTTTTTTCGTTAAACTTGTTTTGGTCATATTTTCTTCGTTTGAACTTGATTCAAATTGCATTGAAACCGTTGTTTCAAGCTCTACACAATGGGTACTTCAAAACATTCAAATTTTTAATAAATAAAAGCTAGTTTTTTATCATCAAAATATTAATTAATTAATTAATTTGAAATTAAGGTCCAAAAAGCTAACCATGGTAGCTTATGAAGCAGATTATAACAATTACTTTATATCATGTTAAAATCTTGATGATGTACGAGGCCAGTCAATAGTGTTCTTATATGAAGATAATAAAACATAAAGTACTAGTATCGCTATTATACGAATTTCTTCAAAAGACGACTTGGGAGACTTATTGACGAAGGTGTTACCTGCAACAACATTTGAGATTTTAAATACGCAACACTTGTATGTGACAACTAAGAGTATCAATTGATATTTTCATGAGGGGAGTAAATATGCTGCACTATTTTTTCCTTGACTATAGTTTTGTCCCACTGGGTTTTCTTAGCAAGGTTTTAATGAGGCAATTATTAAAATATATGAATGATGTACTTTTTTTTTCTTCACTAGGTTTTTATCCCATTGGGTTTTTCCTAGTAAGGTTTTAACAATGTATATATTTTGTATATTATGGACATCGAAGGGGAAATATTATAAATATGATAATTATGTAGATGTCCATGCATAACCTCCATAGGTTAAAACTCATCCATTAACCTCTCCATTTAATCCCCATAATTATCTTGTCCCCTTTTTATGTTTCATTCTTATAATCACCATCCTCACAACCCTATAAATACAGATTGTAGAGATCATTTGAAAACACACCTCAATTGAGTATAATACATATGTTCTCTACTTTCTTCTCTCAATTTCTCTCTTATATTCTTATGTTTGTTCTTCTCTCCTCTCTATTTTATGAGAGTTATATGATTTCTTAAAAATTAAAAACATAATCACACACTTTAATTTTTTTCTTTTTATATATGCATTTCAATCCTATGTGAAAGGAAAGACATGTTTAATGTGTAACCACACCCTCCAAAACGTCACATCCCGTTGGCATCAATTGGTGCTCGTCAAACACATACACTCAAAGAGTTGTATCTTGACAACACCAATTGCACCTATTCAACATAAAATTTTAATTTTGAAATATATAAATATATTTGTGAATTAAAAATTAGAAAGATCATATCTATTGTCTTTTGAATGGACTCTAAATTCAAAAAGGCTCATTCAATCAATATAGGGTAACATAGGAATTTACTAAAACTATAAGGACAAAATAGGTATATAAAGATTCTCCTCTTATAGCCCTTTTTATAAATAGTATAGACAAATTAAAAAATAATTATGAATCTTAATCGACCAATGTAGATACCTTGTTACCATAATTACTTGTGAATACCAGAAAATTCTATCCAACTGTATTAGTTTTTCGCTTTTCTAACAAGAATCTATAATCAAATGAAAATTGGTAAACTAAAAACATAAAAAAAATGTGCTTGTAAAAAAAAGCAAAATAACAACCAATTACTTACTCCGACACTTTTTAAAGACTAACAATATCATAGATCGTCACCTCTCAATACTTGTAAAATGCAAGTCACAAAAATTCGTTCAATTAACTAAAGAAAAAATTACACTACCATTAACATTTTCTCTAAAAAGTAATTCAAACAAAAAGAAAAGAAAAGGAAAAAGAACCTGAAATTCTCGTTGTGAAATTCAATCTTAATTTTTCATTTTGAAATTGTCATTTTATTGTATCTATGGTGACAAATTTTAGAGTCTTGTGCATTCCAATTCATTTTTTTTATCTCTAATAATTTAGAAATGGTTACTTATCAATTCTAACTATATTGAGTCTTTGCCTTTCTAAAATGAATCTATAATCAAATGAAAATTGCTAAACTAAAAATACAAAAACCTGCATCTAAAAAAACAAACAAAACAACAATAACCAATTGTTTACTCTACACTTTTTTAAAAACTAGCAATGTTGTAGATTCGTCCCCTTTCAATAACTGCAAAATGTAAGTCACAAAAATTCGTCCAATTAACTAAAGTAAGAATTCCATTACCGTTAATATTTTCTCCAAAAAGTCATTCGAACAAAAATAAAAGAGAGAAAAAAAGAATTGGAATTGTCTTCTTGAAAATTCTACTTTAATTTTTCATTTTGGAATTTTCACTTTATCATATCAATAATGGCATCGATTTTAGAGTCCCGTGCACTCTGGTTCAATTTCGATTTATAATAGTTTAGAAATGGTTGCTTATGTAAAACGTTTGACAAAAGTAAAACTGAAAAAAATAAATTAAAAAAAAGTAGGCTAGGATGGTTGTCGTAAAAGGGATGGGTCTCTTTATAAAAGGGTCTTTTGATGAAAGGTTTCAATTGATGATCATGAAAGAGTTTGAGTGAGAGGTGTCTGCTTAGAAGGTTTAATCGAAGAAATATAATAGGGATAAATAGGAATTTTTAAAAATTGCAAGGGTAAAAGGAGAAGAAAAAAATTTTCCCCTTACTACCCCATTTAATATCGAGATTAAAAAAATCAATAAATGATTAATTCCCAATAAGAATCCTCTATCTAAAGAGAAAAATCTAAACTTTCAAATAAAAATAAAATTTTATTTCGTAAAAGTTCAAACTTAGAATTCATATACATGTACAAAGTCAAGGTCCAGTGGATGGATGACCCAAAAATTGAGAGAAAAATGAAAAAATTTGTCATACTTTTTGAAATTGAGGTTTTTTTTTATCCTTTGCTGATGTCCTTTTAGGGTAAAATTACCAAAACGGAACCTTGTGAATGAAAATTGGGCATCTCGCTCTCACTCTATCTTTTCTCTCTTTCACGCAAATCGTCTTTCTTTTGCTCTCTTGCTCTCATGCTCTTACCCATTCGCTCTCTCGCTCTGCAGCACAAAATCTCCAAGATCAAAACCCACAAAGAAGACAGACGAACAAACCCATGGAGAAGAAAAGTTACAGAGCAGACAAGGAGAGGAAAAAAAAAGAAGAGAAAATCAAAGGCAAGTAAGATGAGAAGATCAAGAAGTAAGAGGAAAAAAAAAAAAGGAAATGTGGAAGAGGAAGGAAAATGAAGAGAGAAAAAGGAAATAAGGGTAATTTGGTAAATTTGACGGATAATGATGTAAGCAAGAGACTAAAATTCTTAAGTTTCAAAAAGTGGGCAAAACCCATTTTTGGCTTGGAAACTAGGGTTGGGATGAAGAATGTGGATGGGACGGACATAGGATAAAGATAGGGAACATTCCTTGTCTCAATACTCATTTAGCTAACGAGAAAATTTTCATTTCCGCCCTCTCCCTCGTTCCCCATATCATCCCTACAAACCTTGGTCCTCATTCTAAAAAAGAACGTATACCTAATGGTTAGTATTGACCGGAAAATCTTGACCAATAACCATTTGCCACATCATTAATGATTAAAAACATATATGCTTATAAATTTAGGATCGATTAGAAAATACACTTGTCCTCATATTAAATTTAAAAACATGAAAATTGGACAATCAAATTGTGCCACATGACAGCTGGATCCGCGAATAATTTGATTAGGGCTCATTAAAAAATAGATTGTGCTAAAGCTGAATAATCCAAGTTCATCGAAAAGGAATGAGTTGCTTAAATAAGCCTAAGCCCAAACCCAAAAGTTGGGTTCAAAGTGAATCGTGTCCAAGCTTATACGTGGTCTCTCAAAACTTTACAAATAGAGGCCACAATTCATTTGGACGATTCGAGATTGAAGCATCCATTGAGTCATTCACTTGGAGGAATCAAAAGTCAAAATCTACAAAAGTCGGAAATTAGAGAATTCCAAAATTTAGAAGTAAGAAGTCTCAAAGACTAGAATATTCTAACAAATTGACCATCTTTTCACAATTTAAAAGTTGAAGATTCACTTCCTTGATATGAGAATAAACTTGCTAGCTCTCAGATCAAAACTTACATTCGAAAGAAAACATCAGATGATTATACATTAGAAATTGTAGCACTACTACACATCAATAAAATCTACTTCATTTCCATGAATAAATTTCTTTATTGAGATCTTGTGTAAACAATAAGAATAAAGAAAAGAAAAATACTAAATACATATCGTGGCCTCAAATATTCAAATTTTTGTTCAATATGATTACTAATGAACCATCATGGGTTGGCCGAGAGGTGAATAAAAGAAACAGATTAATAAAAGACTTAAAGAGAATAAGGTCAATCAATGATGGCCACCTACTCGGGATGTCATATCCTATGAGTATATCACAATAGATTTAGAGATATTCATATTTGTGGAAATGAACTTGAATTTTGATATTTGTATAAGTATCACAATTTCTAGTATTTTTCATCCATTTTTTTCTCGGGTATGTAAGCATTGCATTTATTAGCTTGTTGGTCTTCTTAAATCAGTATGTTAACATATTGATCTTTTTAGATCGTTCTATTGACTTGTTGATCTTCTTGGATTTTTTTGCTAGCTAGTATTGGAATCTTATGTCTTTGGATTGTCTTTTTAGTGTACTTTTAAATATTTGGCTTCCTATTATTTCAGAATATGTCTGAATTAAAATGAAGGGTAGTCTTCTTTATTTATTTAGTTTGATGAATTTATTTTGGATCATGACTAAATACTCTAAGACCAAAGATGATCTCCTTTATTTATATATTTGGGAGTAATTGTAATATGTAGACACGATTTAGGCTTCGTTTGAAAAAAAAATGTCAAAATCGAAAAATAATAGGATTTTTGGCAAATCACGTGTGAGATATTTTTTTAATTCTTGTTTTCCCCTAATAAGGCTGCTAAGTTTTGTGGTTCGTGTTCTTATAAATACACTATAATTATTGTTGGAGTTGAAGTAAGGATGTAGTTATGGATAATAATAATTAATGGACCCTTCCTGATCTAGCAATATTTTTAGAAGAATTGGAGTATATAGCAGGATTTTAAGTTTCAATTGAAAAAAAGGGGAAAACCAAAATCTAATAAGACACCAAAATCTAATAAGAATTTTAGCAAATTTGTTATAGAGCACGTGATCTGACATTTTATAATTCATGATTTGCCCTCAATGGAGTATGTAGTACATACAATGTAATCGTTGAAGATTGTATTGTGAAGTTAAGGGGTTTTAACCATCATTTTTGTGATTCATGATCATAATAGAATATATTTTCTTGATTTTTTCTCCATTAATATTAGTATGTTTTGATGATTAACTAGTATACATTTACACATACCGTATAATAGTAAAATGAAACCGTGAGACTTAAGTAATCTACATTTACACATGCAGTATATTGTAATTTATAGTTATGGGGTTTAAACCAATATTTTTCATCATTCTTGATTATAATAGTATACATTTACACATACTGTGTAATCGTAATGTGAAGTTATAAGTCATCATTTTTGTGATTCCGGATTATAACAGAATTTTGTATGTTTTTTTATTTTTCTCCATCAATCTATACTCAAATATATCTTTTGTTATCAAATTTGATTTGATTTTATTATTTTCCGATTTATTTATACATTTTCTTATCATATTGTAATTTTTTTATTTGATTCAGTATCATGTAATTCTTTTCAATTTTTTTAATTTCATTTTCTTATGATGGTTGCAATTTTTGGATTTGAAATTTATGAATAGTTTGGAAATGGTAAATTTTGAATTTGATTTCTTTTGTTTAAACCCATGCTTCAGAATAAATTTTAATAGAATTTTAAATTTTAGATTTCCCGTTAGAATCTAATAAATTTTAGTAGAATTTAAATCGATAAAAAAGTTTTAAAAAAGGATAACCCTATATTATGTTTCTTTCTTCCCCATCTATTCGTTCTTCCATTGTTGCAGCAGCACAGTTCTGGTGTGTTTTCTTTCCACCTTTTCTCCTGTTTTCTTGTTTGTTCATGACTCTCCAATCGACAACCATACACCAACTTTCATCTTTGATTTTTTTCGCCTTTTATCGTTTCTTCTTCTATGTGATGTTGTCGTCGATTTTCGATCGCCAACAAAGCTACATCTCCATTTTCCTTTTTCTTCTTCATATTTCACTCTCTACTTCAACCTCACACCACCATGTTGGATTTTGTTTTCTACTGCAATCCTCCATCAATTAGTTGTTTGCCTTCGAAATGTGCCCGAATCAATCTATTTTTTCAGCTATATATATTATTATTATTATTTTTCTTTGGTTGTGTATATGTATTTGCTTGTAATTAGTAATTTCTAAAATACTAAATACAATGCATTTGCATTGGTGTAGCTCTCTGGATTTGTTATAGGTTGTAACGTTGGTTTTTTTTTATCAATTTTAGTGTGTATGGGTGTGACATCGTAAATTTTTTTTATGTAATTTAAATTTGGATATTTTGTAATATTTGAGAGTTATTTTGAAATTTTGGAGGTTAAATTGAATTATTATGAAAAGATAATTCAATTTAAAATTTTTGCTTTAATAAGGATTTTGGAATTTAAAACATTTTAAGGGAAATTTGGGATATACTTCAATTAATTTGGAAAATTAAATTAAAATTGGGAGATTTAGATTTTGGAAAAGATAATTGTTTCAAATCAGTTTTATTGGGATAATTTTCCAAAAGGATTTGGGAATTTGGAATTTGATGAGGAAAAGGAAAGGAGTTTACGTAAGATATAATATACTAGGATGAGTTTAAAAGGAAAAAAGAAAATAAAGCTTTTTTTTTTTTTTGAAAAAGTGCTTCTCTCACGCACTTGAACGGAATCAACAACTTCTTGAAGACATTCTTCAAAATTTTCTTGAACCAAAAACCGAATACAACCACAATGGAGTCGGTATTCTCGGGGTGAGAACCGAAGAGTGGTGGGCTCTGACTATTTTGGTTAGATGGAAAGATTTAAATGTGTGGAGGAAGAAGAAGATTGAGAGCTTTTCACACAAGAACTCACAAATTACCGAACACTTTTATTATTTTCTCTCAATCAGAGAAAGAAAAACTAATTTTCTTTTATTCTCTTATTGCCCAAAATGAATAGCCACCCCACTACTGGGTGGAGAGAAAAGATGGGGAAGAGAATTGTAACTCATTCCCTTATTATTCAAAATATAATAATATAATATAAATAAATATGATAACTAATTCATCATATTATATTTATATTAAATTATATGTTATATCAAATATAACATATAACCTATAGTTTTAATATTGTATTCTCTATTATATGGCATTTAATATAAATCATATTTTTATTAAATTTAACAACTATGAATCCTATTCATAGAAAATATATTTGAATCTCATTCAAATATTTATTTTCTCCCATTAAACTATAATGTATCAAATACATTATGACAATTATATCATATATAATTGAAACAATTTAATTATATCAATATAATTAAATCATTCTATTAATTTGAAAAATTCAAATTAATCTAAAAACTGATTCTCAATTAAATTATGAGCTACTAAGGGGACCTCATGGACCTGTAGTTTGAAGCTCCAATCGTACATGAATAATTAATTAAATTCTTTAATTATATTATTCATCATTCGTTAACTGTTGGACACTCCACTAAAGACCGACGGTTGCACTTTTCGCATTGCAAATATATTTCTGTGTCCATTGGATATAACCAATCAACAGTACGATGACCCTTGACAAATTGCTCGTAAGTACAACTGAACTAAATTACCGTTTTGCCCCTATAGTTACATCTAACTTCTTAAGTACCATTGATCCCTTTAATGAACAATAGATCATAGTTCTATTATGACTAAACCCCTATCGGGCCAGGAGAGGGTGTGGCGTCACATTATTCAAGTCCTGGAATCAGTCTTTAAGAGAGTAATTTATCTATTTACCCCAGCTTCGGGGAAGGAGTGAATTCCATCTTGTGTAACTGTGTTCCCAGCTCCCTAATCAGACGAATCCCCAAAATGGTAGGCTTGTTGAGTCGCTGATATGGCCATTCTCACCTATACAAATTAAAGGATCGCCCTCATAAACAAGAGTTCACAACTCAGAGGTCATGTTACCTATGGTCATCCTGGTAAAATGTAAGTCTCTATTATAACGGTGTTATATAATGAGACTAAAAATTTCGTGGTCCGGTCTTATACAAACTCCTTTGTATAGAATATCCCCGCTCGCATGTCTAATATATGAATGATCAGGATCGGATCATTTGTAGCACTTTACAACAATTGTAACACCTACTACAGACCATTTAGGTTATCACTTAAACATGATCCACCCGTATGTCACCACATACATGTTTAAGTTACAAAGATAACCTTGGATGTTAGTTTATTAGTTTGTGGTTAATGCAACTAAAATATCACATATTTTATAGACAAAATGAATAAAATATCATATATTTTATTAATCACATATAGAGTTTGTTTATACAATATTTACAAACTATAAGACCTTACGAGATTTAGGGCATTAACCCCAACAATCTTGCACTTGACCTAAAGCTAGTGGGGTGTACAATATAACGAAAATACAAGTACATAAAAAATAAACTAGGGTATAACACGCCCAGTAAAATATCTCCCACTTGCCCTAGTCCAGTTGTGGTTTGTCCCATAGACCTATACTCTGCAGGTGATCCTCAAACACTGTAGCCATGAGAGCATTCGTAAACGGATCAGCAACGTTGTGTTCTGAAGCTATCTTTGTGACAATCACGTCCCCTCAATGCACAATCTCTTGGATGAGATGATACTTCCCCTCTATGTGCTTGCCGCGCTTATGACTCCTAGGCTCTTGGGAATTAGTCACAATAACTTCCAAATCAGTTAAGAATTTTCTGAGCCAAACGACCTCCTTAACAGCTTCACAAGCCGCTACATACTCAGCCTCCATGGTAGAGTAAGCGACATACCCTTGCTTGGTGCTTCACCATACTACCACTCCACCGTTAAGAGTGAACACCAATCCTGATATGGATTTCCTAGAATCCTTATTAGTCTGAAAATCATAGTCCGTGTATCTCGTAAGGATCAAATCCTTAGAACCATACACAAGCATGTAGTCCTTCGTTCTCTGTAGAGACTTGAGGCTATTCTTAACGACTGTCTGGTGATCTAATCTTGGATTAGATTGATATCTACTGACTATCCCACTGAATAGTAAATGTCAGGTCTAGTACATAACATCGCATACATTAAGCTACCCACGACAGATGCATAGGGGATTCGTCTCATCTCCTCAACCTCTTGAGATGTCTTAGGACATTGTTCCTTAGATAATGTAACTTCATGCCTGAAAGGTAATAAGCCCCTCTTGGAGTTCTGCATTGATTATTTGACAAGCAACTTGTCAATACATTGTTGGGGTTGATGCCTTAAAGTCTCGCGTCCTGTAGTTTGTAAATAATTTGTACGAATGCTTGTGATGTATAATATATGATATTTACTTCACTTCTTGACTTTGCACATTTGGATGTTTTATTTGCTTTACCACAAACCAATAAACTTAAAATCCCTGGTTGTCTTTATGTAACTTAAGCATGTATGTGGTGACATACACGTGGATCATGTCTTAAGTGATAACCAAAATGGTCTGTAGTATATGGATATAGGAGGGAAACCTTATCTTGGTAATGCTACGGATCCGTCCCGCTTTGTGGAATAGTTACAAATGTTGTGACTTGTCATAGATGGTCTGATCCTGATCATTCGTGTAGAGGACATGCGAGCAGGGTCCTATATAAAGAGTTTGTATAATACCTGACCACGAAGTGTTAATATCTCGTCATATAACCCCGTTCATGACAGAGACTTCATTTCACTAGGATGACCGTAGGTAACATGACCTCAATCTTGAGTGAGTTAGGAACTCCTGCCATTGAGGGTCCTTTAATTTGCTTAGGTGCAAGTGGCCAGAGCGTCGACTCAAACCTACCGCTTTGGGGATTCGTCTGATTTGGGAGCTGAAAAACTCAGCTACACAAGATGGAGTTCACTCTTTCCCCGAAGCAGGGGTAAATAGATAGATTGCTCCCTTAAAGGCTGATCTCGGGGCTTGAATGATGTGGCGCCACACACCTTTTCACGGCCCGAGAGTTGTTCACACATAGTAGAACTATGTTGTATTGTTCATTAGAGGGATCAGTGGTACTTAAGGAGTAAGATAAAACTATAAGGGCAAAACGATAAATTGGCCCAGCTGTACTTACGAGCATTTGTGAAGGGTCATCGTACTGATGATTGATTATATTCGAGGGACACAAAAATATATCTGTGGTAAGAAGAGTTTAGTTGTTGGTCTTTAGTGGAATTCCTGGCAGTTAACGGATGGTGAATATCATGGCTAAAGAGTTTAGTTAGTTATTCACGTTGTTGGGATTGGTGTCCTAATTCTCCCGGAGTTTCGTTGTTTGTAATGATATACATTGTTTGATGAATAAAATAATCATTATGTCATTCTGGCATTTACTCATATCCAATAAACAAAGCTTCTTGGTTATCTTATGTGAACTTAAGCATGTATATGTGATATACAAGTGGATCTTGCCTTAAGTGATAACTTAAATAGGTCTGTAGTATAAGAATTAAGGTGGGATACCTGATCCTGGTGACACTACGGATATGAGGTCTGTAGTATAAGGATTAAGGTGGGATACCTGATCCTGGTGACACTACGGATATGACTCGCTTTGTAGAGGTTTGCAAGTGTTATAAACTAATACAAATGATAGATCCTGACCATTCATGTGGAGACATTCAAGTGGGGGTGTCTTATACAAAGAGTTTGTATAAGACCAGACCACGAGATGACTAGACTTTATATATAACGCCGTTGATACTAGAGATTTACATATCACCTAAACGACCGTAGGTGACACGACCTCAATTCTGAGTGTTTTGGGAACTCTTTCCTTTGAGGGCAGTCCTTTGATTAGTATGGATGAGAGTGGTCAGATTGAAAACTCAACATGCCTACCTTTTTGGGGACTTGTCTGATCTAGGAGCTGGGAAAAAATCCATAAGATAGAATTCACTCATTTCCCGAGGCAGGGATAAGTAAAGAGATTGCTCCCTTAAGGGCTAATTCTAGGGCTTGAACATAGTGGCCACAACTTTTTTTTGGAAGAGAGGATTTCTTGTTTGGGCTCATCATATGTTTACTGTGGGCTTAGACGTTGATACCCGTGCCTACTTCACCGCTGCTACCATGATCATAGCAGTCCCCACTGGAATCAAAATCTTTAGTTGGATCGCTACCATGTGGGGGGGTTCGATACAATACAAAACACCCATGTTATTTGCTGTAGGGTCCATCTTTTTTTTCACCATAGGAGGACTCACTGGAATAGTAGGACTATGACTTATGTTCATTAAAGGGATCAATGGTACTTAAGAAGTTAGATGTAACTGCATAGGCATAATGGTTATTGGCCCAGCTGTACTTACGAGCGATTTGTGAAGGGTTGTCACACTGCTGATTAGTTAAGATGGACACATAATATATCTGTAGTAAGGAGAGTTCAACTGTCGGTCTTTAGTGGAGTGCCTGGTAGTTAATGGATGGTGGATCCCGTGACTAAAGAGTTTAATCAGTTATTCACATACCGTTGAAACTTCGAGCTACAGGTCCATAAGGTCCCCTTGGTAGTTCAATGAATTCAGTTGGGGATCAGTTCTTGGTGTTGATTTGAAATGTTCAAATTGACAAGAGGTAATTCAATTATATATGATATGATCGGTATGATGTATGAGATACATCTAGTGGAGGATTAATGTAAATGAGATTTACATTAAGTACCATGGAATAAAAAAAGCGATATGGTTTGTATGTTTCATAGGAGGAAATATTAAAATTATAGGTTATAAATATAGTATGATAAGTTGGTTATCATTTATATTTATAATAATATTAATTATTGGATAATTAAATCTTTTTCTCTAATAACCAATTGAGTGGGAGGTTATTGGTGCTTTCATGGTAACCGTGAGATGAAAGAAAAATTCTTTTCTTAATTTTAGTAATATTGAAAAACTTGTTTTTGAGATTTTCTCTCTTGGAAAAAGAATCTCACGGAAGTTGTCAAGTAAATAGGATTTACTAAGCGATAGCTTGACAAAGGTAAATGATCTTATAGTGTTTGTAGGCGACAGACATGCAGCTAACCAATGAGCTAAACAATCGCTTAGCTTTTGCTAAACGATTAGGCATCGACCTATACGATAGGTTCAGTCTTCTCCCCCTTGCTCAATCGTTTACACGATTATTGTTTCCTCCGTTCTTCTGCCTCAATCCAAGTCCACACAGAGCCCACCCTCTGGATTCTCACACCGAGAATACCAAGGTAGCCTTCTTGGTGGTGTTATACTCAACTCGATGTCGTCGAGGTTCTGTGGAGGCCGTTCGTGCTGTTGGGGTGTTCGTGACCTAGGTAATTGCTGAGTTCGAGTGCGTGGTGTTCATGCTGTGTAGCGGTCGTGTTGTTCGAGCATTCAAGGTTGTTGTGTTCGAGCATTCGTGATCAAGGAGCGTGGAGATGAGTCTACAAATGTGTGTAGATTTCTCCTTTTTTTTTGTTGTATCATGCTGTAATTTCTGTATTGATTGCTTAATCGTTTGTTTTTATTTACGACTGTAATTGTAATGTTCATATATGATTGTAATTTGGAATGATCTTTCCGTTGCTCATGGAAATCCTCATGATCGATTTCCTTCACACATACCGTTGGAGCTTTGAGCCATAGGTCTAGAAGGTCCCCTTGGTAGTTTGGATACAAGTTGAGAATCAGTTTTTGGGTTAGTTTGAAATGTTCAAATTGACAAGAGGGAGTTTGATTATATATGATATAATTGAACTAGTTAATTATATATGATATAATTGACTTTATGTATGAGATACATTAATTTGGAGGAAATTGGATATAAATATGATTTATATCTAATGGAGGAAAAATACTATGGTTAATATATGATATTTAACCACAGGTTATGAATATAATGTGATTATATTTATTATTTATTAATTGGACAGTTATAGGATAATTGGTCAACGTCTCTTCTGTTTTCGTAACTGATGAATAAGATGAAAAATCATTTTGAGACACTTAAATAGCTCACAGTATGTTTCGATTCAAGAAGGTCATCACTTAGTAAATCAGAGCCTATACGATAGTGTTGGATTTTATGTCTTAAAAGTCGTAGTTTGTAAATTAATAAACATATTATGCTTTGTTTTTCGATAAAATTGTTATTGAAATTGTAATCTTGAATCTGATAAACTAAGGTTCTGAGGTTATTTAATGTAGTTTGAACTTTATGTAGTGACATAAATGTGGAACAAGTTCAAATATATAGCAAAAATGGTCTATAGTATATGAATAAGGTTGGGCATCTTGTTCTGGGGACATTATGGATGCGGCCCATTTTGTAGTTAGTACAAACGATGTGATCCTAAATCATTCATGTGGAGACATGAAAGTGGGGGCATTCTATGTAAAGAGTTTACATAAGATTGAACCATGAAATAGTCACTTTTTACGTTCTAAATACCGTTTTATGTATAAAATTGACTATTTCGTTAATTGATGACCTAGGTAACTTAATCTTAATCCTGAGCTAATTATGAACTCCTGTTCACTCAAAATTATCCTTAGATCTGCATAGGTGAGGGCAGCTCATTATCGCTGGCCTAATAAGCCTCCCATTTCAGGGGTAAGATCAGGTGGATAGCTGGGAATATAGGGTACAAGATGGAATTCACTCCTACTCGTTGTAAGGATAGTAGATAGGTTGTTCCCTTTAGTACTGAATCCAGTCTTGAACAAGGGGCCCCACCCTCTCCTTGGCCCGAGAGGGGTTCGGTTTATAGGTTGGATCTTAAACTAATTGTTTATTAGAGGATTAGTAGAACTTAAGGAACAAGATGTAGTCTTGGGGGTAAAACGGTTTTTATGACCCAGCCGAGATTACGAACAACTTGTGAAGGATTAGTTTACTAATCATGGTTATATCAAATGGACACAAATATATCTATAGTGAGGGGAGTGCAACTATAAGACTATAGTGGAATGGCCAGTTAGTTAACGAATGTTGATTAGCTCTGTCTAAAGAGTTTAGCCAGCTAATCTTGGATCGTTGGAGGCCATGATCTATAGGTCCATTAGGTTCCCCCTACTAGCTCATATGGAATAAACTTAGAACAGTATGATAGAATGATTAGAATTGTTCGAATTAGGTGAAGAGAGAGAAACCGACAAGTATATGTGATATAGTAGTCGGTTTTCAGTTTAGAGATACAACTTTAATATTTAAATGTGATTTAAATATCAAGAATATGAATACATTCCATTACATATGTAATTATAAGTAATTAGAGTGTAATTAGATCCTTTTTCCATTACATATGTCTCGTGTTCCATCATGTGGTATCAGAACATGTTTTAATTACGCTCAATTGCTTTTGGTGAGTGTTTTTTTCCTTTCTATTCAAAGTTTAAATGAAATATGGACTAAAGTGGACTTATTACGATTTTGGCATTGTTTTTCTTTAAATTTCTTGTGAAAATTTGTAATTGCTCACATGTTTATGAGCATTAATGTGTGAAAAAGGGTTTGTAAATTTGTTGGAGTCATTAGAGTTGAAATTATGTTGTAATTTCTTGATTCTGGGAGAGAGGACAGTAGCAAAATTGAAGAATTTTTTATCACAGACCCGAATTCTGCTCCCAGACCCGAGAGAAGGTTGCCAGACCCGACCCACCGACCCGAGTGCTCCGATTCAATTTCTCACATGCGCGTCTGCCCCACCCAAATTCGACCTGCGCGACCCGCGCACCTGCTCGCGCTCGCGATTTTCGTCGACCCGAACCGCCCCCACGCCTCCGTTGATGCACCAGCGTTTGTTGACCGGCCGGTCTGGACCGGTCTGTTTGACCGGTTCAACTTGGTTTTTGGAGTTTTTGGGTCGGTTCGAGTGGTTTATGAGCAGTTCCAGATGGTTTAAAGTGTTTGAAGCTGGTTCTGAGAAGCTGGTTGCTGATTTGTGTAATAAATTAGTTATTTGTTTATTTTTAATGCCAAAATCGGTCCACTTTAGTGTTGTTTACCTATTATGCATGTGATTTATAATGTTTTTTGATTATGTGTGCATATAGTATGCCCTATAGTTTTAAAACTCCACCATAGGAAAAGCATGTAACATGCATTTGTTATATGTTATAAGTGTTATAAAATATATACTATACATGCTTAGTTTTAATATAAGTGTTATATTAAAGCATGTTTGATTGAAGGAAGCATGTTATAGATGAATGCTCTAGGGTTATAATTGTTATAATTGTTATAGATGAATGTTCGGACAGCCATCTGGATAGCTCAAGCACGAGGCTCTGAAACACATCTTCAGCTCTAAAATGGAGAAAGACACCTCTGTTCGTGAACACGTACTTAATATGATGGTCCATTTTAAAGTGGCAGAGATGAATGGGTCTAAAATTGATGAGGTCAGTCAGGTTAGCATTATCCTACATTCATTGCCAGAGAGCTTCCTCCACTTTGTTAGCAATACGATTCTTAATAAATTGGAATATACCCTTACTACTCTCCTCAACGAGTTGCAGACTTATCAATCCTTATTGAAAAGTAAGGGAAAGAGGGGAGGTGAGGCAAATATTGTCTCGTCTTCTAAAAAGTTCCATCGAGGTTCGACTTCAGGACGAAGTTTGCACCTTCCACTTCTAACTCTGGAAATGGGTGTTGGATCGATATAGCAACCCTAGAGGGTGGGTGAATAGGGTTTAATTATTTTTTTTTTCTAAATTAACCCAATTAAACTAATTAATACATTTTTTATAAATAATAAGAAAAATTCAAATAATGCAACAAATAAGATGACAAAAAATGTGATAATTTAATTCTATCAAATTTTAGCAAATAAATAAGAACAAACTAAAACATACAATAAATTGCTTAAATTAATAGCAAAAATAAAAAGGAAAGAGTTAGAGAAGAAGACACCGTAATTTTTATTGTGGTTCGGTCAAACTCGATATACTCCACTCCCCAAGAACTCTCACTAGAGTGGATTTACAAGTTTAAGCACTCAACAAGTTTATCCTCACAATACAATAACAGTCTCTCAAGAATAAGATGAAAAAAAAATTGGGAACTTAGAGAGAGCAATAATGGAACTTTTGAGTTTTGGAGGATTATGAAATGTAAAATTTGGAGAGGAAGATGGTTTATATAGAGATGAAAAAATATTTAGAAACTACAATTAATTTGAACCATTGGATTTTGGAAAAGAAAAACTAATAGTGGAGATTTTAAACTAAACTAGTCGTTAGATACAAACAAAATATAATGTTAAATTTCTTTTCTTTTAAAATTCATTTTCTTTTTAAAATTAATCCAAAAAATAAAAAAACATACCATGTGCCATTAGACACAAACATTAAATAATATTAAATTCATTTTTCTTTTAATTCATTTTCTTTTTAAATTCATTCTCTTTAAAGTCAATCCAAAAATAAAAAACATACCATGTGTAAAAAACTAGCCGTTAGACACAAACATAAAATAATATTAAATTTATTTTCCTTTTAAATTTCTTTTAAATTTCTTTTTTTTTTTTTAATTTTAAATCAATCCAAAAATTAAAAGTCCATCATATGTTAATCTCTTAATGATCCACCATTCAACCAATATGTTGCCACATGTCTACATGCAAATGGTCTGGTTATGCCATGTCATCCACTACAGTATTTTTTCTATATACTTGTTTTGGTCATATTGTCTTCGTTTTAGCTCTAATTTGAGTAATTCAAGAGGTGTTGGAATCATTATTCTGAGCTCTATGCTATGGATAACACTAAGATTTTCAGTAATTAAAAATTGAGTTTGTTATCATCAAAACATTGATTAATTAATTAACTAAAATTAATTAATTTGAGATTAAGGGCCAAAAAGCCAATAATCTCCCCTTTTTGATGATGACAAACCATTCAAGAAAAATAGCTTGAAATACATGTAAACCATATGTAGCACATAATAAAATTCAACATATCACCACAAAGATCATTCTTGAAATTCACTCAAAAAATAAATTCTCTCCGTAATTAATACAATCAAAATCATAACAAATTTATAGCATATTTTTTTTTTAAAACTTCTCCCCCTTTGTAATCATAATTAAGAAAAATTTAGAACTACATAAATGTTTCCCTTAAAAACATGAACATATCTCCCCCTATCAAAATGCCTTCTAAAAGATTTAACAAGTAAAATAATAAAATCAAGAGGTATCACAACGAATAATACCGAGCTCAAGCCTATTTTTGCAAAAGTTTTCTTCATTCAAAGGCTTGGTAAAAATATCCGCTAATTGGTTATTAAATCCTACAAATTCAAGTGTAATATTATCATTTTGCACATGCTCTCTAATAAAGTGATGCCTAATATCAATATACTTAGTTCTAGAATGATGTATAGGATTTTTAGTCAAATTAATAGCACTAGTATTATCACAAAATATAGGCACATTATCAAACTTTAATCCAAAATCACAAATAATTTGTTTCATCCAAAGAATTTGAGTACAACAACTAGCAACGGCAATATATTCCGCTTAGGTAGTGGATAAGGCAACCGAATTTTGCTTTTTACTAAACTAAAAAACTAAGAAACTACCAAGAAATTGACAAGTCCCACTAGTACTCTTACGGTCAAGTAAACTACCCGCAAAATCCGCATCGGAATATCCTACCAAATTAAATTCAACATTTCTAGGATACCATAAGCCTAAATCAATAGTATCAAGCAAATATTTAAAAATTCTTTTAACGACATGTAAATGTGATTCCTTAGGACAAGATTGAAATCTAGCACAAAGATATACACTAAACATAATATCAGGTCTACTAGCAATTAAATAAAGTAAAGATCCAATCATACCTCTATAAGTTTTTATATTCACACACTTACCTTTTTCACCTTGTCAAGCTTAGTGGATGTGCTCATAGGAGTTTTTGCAATTTTACCTTCATTGAATTTGAACCTTTTGTGCAAATCCCTTGTGTATTTTTCTTGACTTATGAAAATACCATCCTTGAGTTGTTTAATTTGGAGTCCAAGGAAGAAGCTAAGTTCTCCCATCATACTCATCTCAAATTCACTATGCATATACTTAGAAACACAAAGATGGATCAGTAGAACCAAAAATAATATCATCCACATATATTTGTACTAAAGGCATATAATTTTCTTTAGTCTTAATAAAAAGAGTAGTATCAATTTTACCCATTTTAAATCCATTCTCAAGCAAGAAATTACTAAGTCTATCATACCAAGCTCTTGGAGCTTGTTTTAAGCCATAAAAAGCATTTTTCAACTTATAGACATGATTAGGAAAATCAAAACTTTCAAATCCTGGAGGTTGTTCTACATAAACTTCCTCCATGATATGACCATTTAAAAATACACTTTTCACATCCATTTGATACAAAATGAAATTCTTATAAGAAGCAAAAGCAAGCAACATTCTAATAGCTTCTAATCTAGCAACAGGTGCAAAAGTTTCTTCATAATCTATTCCTTCTTCTTGATAATAACCTTGAGCTACAGGTCTAGCTTTATTTCTAATGATATTTCCATTTTCATTCATTTTATTTTTAAAGACCCATTTAGTTCCAATTATAGAAGCATGAGAGGGCCTAGGGACTAACTCCCAAACTTTATTCCTTTCAAATTGATTTAATTCTTCTTGCATAGCTAAAATCCAAAATTCATCATTTTTGACATCTTTAAAACTTTTTGATTCAATTTGAGAAACAAAAGCAAGATTATTAAACATATTAAGAGAGGAACGAGTTTTCACACCTTGTTCGGGATCACCAAGAATTAATTCTTTGGGATGGGAAGGAGCATACCTCCACTCTTTAGGCATGGATGAAGAACCAATTTCGTTCTTTTCAATTAAGCTCACCTCTTGCTTACTTGAAACAATTTTCTTGCCTTTGTCACTAACAAGTAAATCTCCAAAATTTCCTTCTAAAACATCACTATAAATAGGCTCATTAGAAATAACATTGTAAGATTCATCAAATACTACATGCATAGATTCCTCAATTACTAAAGTTCTTTTATTGAAAACTCTATAAGCTTTACTAGTAGAGGAATAGCCAAGAAAAATACCAACATCCATCTTAGAATCAAAATTTCCAAGTTTTTCTTTGTTATTCAAAATAAAACATTTGCAACCAAAAACTTTGAAATACCCAATATTTGGAATTTTGTTATGCCAAAGTTCATAAGAAGTTTTATCCAAAGAAGGTCTAATTAAAACTCTATTTAAAACATAACAAGCGGTGTTAACGGCTTCCGCCCAAAAGTATGTAGTTAAACCATACTCATACAACATTGATCTAACAAATTCTTGCAAAGTACAATTTTTCCTTTCAACTACACCGTTTTGTTGAGGAGTTCTTGGAGCAGAGAAATTATGAGAAAAATCATTTTCTTCACAAAAAGTTTCAAAAACATTGCTATCAAATTCTCCTCCATGATCACTCCTAATTTTAGAAATAAAAAAACCTTTTTCATTTTGAACTGTTTTTGCAAAACTAGAAAAGCTTTTCAAAGCATCATCCTTATGTTTTAGCATCAAAACCCAAGTAAATCTTGAAAAATCATCAACTATCATAAAGGCATAATAGTTCCCTCCAAAACTAGCAATTCTAGAAGGGCCAAATAAGTCCATGTGTAATAGTTGAAGGGGTCTAGTTGTAGAGATTACATTTTTAGATTTGAAAGAGGACTTAGTTTGCTTACCCATTTGACAAAGATCACAAACTTTGTCTTTTTCAAATTTAAAGTTGGGAAGACCTCTAACCAAATAATTCTTGAAAATATTTGAAATTAAGTGCATACTAGCATGTCCTAGTCTTCTATGCCATAGCCAAGAATCATTATGCAAAGCCGATAAATATTTATCATTAATAGGACAATCATTCAAATCAATAGTATAAACATTTTCATCTCTATTTCCAACAAATATAACTTTTCTATCACTAGCATTTTCAATGATGCAATTCTTTTTATCGAACACAACTCTAAAGCCTTTATCACACAATTGAATAATACTAAGTAAATCATGCTTCAAACCATCAACCAAAAGTACATTTTCAATTAAAATAGAAGATTCATTACCTATACTACCTTTACCAATTATTTTACCTTTCTTGTTGTCACCAAAGGTTACAAGACCTCCATCCTTTTTGGAGAGAGAGACAAACTTGAATGGGTCTCCCGTCATGTGTCTTGAGTAACCACTGTCCAAGTACCACTTGTTTTTCTTAGAGGCTTTCAAACAAACCTCATCATTTTGTTCATCCTCTTTGTCACTATGAGCCATGAAGCAAAAATTGGCCACTTTTTCATTATCACTCCCACTTTCGCTTTCATCGCTATCATCCCAAGTAGCTTTCATTGCTTTCTTCTTGGATTTCTTGGATGATTTGAGAAAAGGAAAATGAGTTCTAATATGACTCGGCTTCTTGCATTCATAGCATATTACCTCATCTTTTTTGCTCTTTTCACCTTTTGACTCTTTTTGGTTAGAGAGATGCATCTTGAATTGCTTCTTTCTCTTGATGAAGTTCTTATACTTACGTGAAAGATAGGCAACATCATCTTCATCAAGGTCATCTTCATCTTGGGAGTCAACTTCTAAAGAGATGATCTTTAATGCTATACTCTTTTCTTTCTTTTTCTTCTCATCCTCCATGTTTTTCTTGATCTTTATCTCATGGTCAACAACGGACCCATGAGTTCATCAATGGAGAGAGATTTGAGAACCTTTGCCTCTTGAATGGCGGTGACTTTAGACTCCCATTGTTTAGGCAAAGACCACAATAGCTTCTTTATCTTCTCAAGATTTGATTACTTTTTCCCAAGTCCTTCTAAAGCATTGACAATGTTAGTAAATCTAATAAACATATCGGAAATAGCTTCATTTTCATCAATGTTAAACATTTAATATTGATGAACTAACATGTCAATCTTTGTTTCTTTTACTTGACTAGTTCCTTCATGAGTAATTTCTAATTTATCCCATATCTCTTTAGCGGTTTTGAGACACTCTATTATACTCAACTTCATTCAAAGCACAAAATAAGCAATTAATAGCTTTGGCATTTAAAGAGCATGCTTTCTTTTCATTTATTGACCATTCTTCCTTAGGTTTTATAGTGCTAACACCATCAACATCTTTTGTTGGAATTTTAAAACCTTCCTCAACAATATCCCATAAATCATAATCAATAGAAAGTAAGAAAAATCTCACTCTATTTTTCCAATAACTATAATTAGTACCATTAAAGAAAGGAGGCTTTGTAATAGATTGACTATCGGTAAAAGAGATAAAACCTAAAGTTGCCATAGCTAAAAAAACAATTAAGTTCATCAAGAAATAAATATTTCAAGAAGAGCAACCCACTCTGATACCAATTGTTGGATCGATATGGCAACCCTAGAGGGGGGTGAATAGGGTTTAATTAAACTTTTTTTTTTCTAAATTAACCCAATTAAACTAATTAATACACTTTTTATAAATAATAAGAAAAATTCAAATTATGCAACAAATAAGATGACAAAAAATGTGATAATTTAATTCTATCAAATTTTAGCAAATAAATAAGAACAAACTAAAACATACAATAAATTGCTTAAATTAATTGCAAAAATAAAAAGGAAAGAGTTAGAGAAGAAGACACCGTAATTTTTATAGTGGTTCGGTCAAACTCGACCTACTCCACTCCTCAAGTGCCTTTTGGGAATTTGAATATAATCTTTCTGACTCTTTCCACGTATTAGAGCCCAACCGTTACACCACCACTCCTTTTACTGGCTCAAGAGAAAACCCGATCCTTTCCACGGTTTAGGATCAAATCGTTAGAAATGTCGGAATTTTTGAAGAACACAATACAACTCTCACTAGAGTGGATTTACAAGTTTAAGCACTCAACAAGTTTATCCTCACAATACAATAGCACTCTCTCAAGAGTAAGATGAAAAAAAAAATTAGGAACTTAGAGAGAGCAACAATGGAACTTTTGAGTTTTGGAGGATTATGAAATGTGAAATTTGTTAGTTTAAAATTTGGAGAGGAAGATGGTTTATATAGAGACGGAAATTTTTTTAGAAACCACAATTAATTTGGACCATTGGATTTTGGAAAAGAAAAACCAATAGTGGAGATTTTAAACTAACTAGTCGTTAGATACAAACAAAATATAATATTAAATCCATTTTCTTTTGAAATTCATTTTCTTTTTAAAATTAATCCAAAAAATAAAAAAACATAAAATGTGTCAAAAACTAGTCGTTAGACACAAACATAAAATAATATTAAATTCATTTTCCTTTTAATTCATTTTCTTTTTAAATTCATTTTCTTTTTAAATTCATTCTCTTTTTAAATTCATTCTCTTTAAAGTCAATCCAAAAATAAAAAGCATACCATGTGGAAAAAACTAGAGGTTAGACACAAACATAAAATAATATTAAATTTATTTCCCTTTTAAATTTCTTTTAAATTTCAATTTTTTTTATTTTAAAACAATCCAAAAATCAAAAGTCCATCATATGTAATCTCTTAATGATCCATCATTCAACCAATATGCTGTCACATGTCTACATGCAAATGGTCTGGTTATGCCACGTCATCCACCACGGTATTTTCTCTATAGACTTGTTTCGGTCATATCGTCTTCGTTTTAGCTCCGATTTGAGTGATTCAAGAGGTATTGGAATCGTTGTTCCGAGCTCTACGATATGGACATATTAAAACACTAAGATTTTCAGTAATTAAAAATTGAGTTTGTTATCATCAAAATATTGATTAATTAATTAATTAATTTGAGATTAAGGGCCAAAAAGCCAATAAGGGGAAGAAGAAGAAGGATGGTAAAGGGAAAGGGAAAGCACCTACTAACCCGCCACCTGTTGCCCAGAGGAAATGTCCACCGCCAGTTGAAAAAGGAACATGTTTCCACTACAATCAGGATGAACACTAGAAGAGAAATTGTCCTTGCTATCTGATGGAAAGGAAGGCAGCGAAGGCTAAGGCCAAGGAAAACTAAGGTAAATGTGATTTACTTATGTTAGAAACTTGTTTAGTGGAGAATGATGATTCAGCCTGGATAATTGATTCGAGCACCATTAATCATGTTTGTTCTTCTCTTCAGGGGATTAGATCCTGGAGACAGCTGGAGGTCGGTGAGATGATGTTGCGAGTAGGCACTGGGCACATCGTCTCAGCTGTGGCAGTGGGAGGCATCTAGTTAAATTTACAGAATAGGTTTCTTGTATTAAGAGATGTCTTTATAGTTCCTGAACTTAAAAGAACCTTATTTCTATAAAGTGTCTGTTGCAATGCAAATACACTCTTTCTTTTAATGTGAGTAAAGTGTTTATTCCTAAGGATGGTGTTGAAATTTGTACAGCTAAACTGCAAAATATCTTGTATGTGCTAAGAACGTTAGCCTTAAGTTCCCTCCATAACATAGAGATGTTTAAATCTGTCGTAACTCAATCTAAACGTCAATGAGTTTCTCCAAAAGAAAATACCCAACTTTGGCACCTTCGATTAGGGCACATCAATCTTAATAGGATTGAGAGATTGGTGAAGAATGACCTTCTATGCGAGTTAGAAGAAAATTCTTTACCAGTGTGTGAAACTTGCCTTGAGGGTAAGATGACTAAAAGACCTTTTTACTGGAAAAGGTTATTGAGCCAAAGAGCCTCTAGAATTAGTACATTCTGACCTTTGTGATCCTATGAATGTGCAAGCTCGAGGAGGCTATGAGTACTTTGTTAGTTTTACTGATGATTACTCTAGATATGGGTATGTTTATCTGATGCAATAAAAATCTGAATCTTTTGAAAAGTTCAAAGTATTCAAGGCTGAAGTTGTAACAACCCAAATTTGTACGCATACACTACAAAAAATTAAATGTCAAATATTAAGCAGGACGAAATTTTATTTAAAGGGATGGTAAATGTAATACCCTAATCCTAATTTAGAAAGCTGGAAAACAAATAAAATATATAATTAAGAGTGAAAAATATTTAAATTTAATAGGAAAATCGGGTGGAAATTTAGAATTGGAAAAAAATAAGAAATTTATTAATTATCCAAAAATAATGAATAAGGGGGCAGAATCAAGGAGGATTAATTAGAAGTTGGAAGCTAGCTAATTCAGGAGACAAAGGGAAGTAGATAACTTTGATTTGGGCACTGCTCATTGGAAGAATTGGAGGTGAATTAATTGCCCATATACTCTTAAAATTTGAAAGAGTTAAAAAGGGGAAGTGGAATCCACAAGCAGTGAAGGCAACCCACGTATGAAAACTAGCGAGATTGGAGAGAAAATTGGAGAGAACGAGAGTGGGGAGAGCGAGAGTGAAGAGAGCGAGATTGGAGAGAAAATTGGAGAGAGCGAGATTCTCAGCGAGAAAGTGGGAGAGAGCGAGAGCCACGAGAGTAAAACCAGCGAGAGCGAGAGCCACGAGAGCCAAACCAGCAAAAATGAGAGTCACGAGAGCCAAACCAGTAAGAAAGCTGGAGAGAGCGAGATTCTGAGAACAGAAAGAGCGAGATTTGGACAAAAGCGTGGATTATGCGTTGAATTTGGCCATGATCTTATAGATTATACATGGAGAACCCTAAAATTGAATACAAACAAAGGTTGAAGACGTAAGGGCTAGCTAAAATTAGGTGTCTTATTAAGAGAAATTCTTAAACCTAAGTAATTTTAAAGAAGCCATTTGTAGGATGAGTTGTCACACAGAGAAGAGCTGGAAACGGCTATAAATAGAAGGCTTTGGGCTGGAAGTTAAACTCATTCTTAAACAAAACTCAGTAGTAAGAAATCATGTGAAAAGGATGAAGTAATTCTGTTAGTTAGAAGGAGGAAACGCGAGGGAAGTGCTACCCAAATTTCCTTCTGGTTTAAGAGGGAAAACTCTACTGATTAAACCATAAGGAATAATAAGGAATAACTAGGATCGCAGTCAAGGTAAGTAGTCTATCTCCCCCTCTCTTTAAGTGGTTCATGGTAGTGTACCTTTAATATGTTACATAATTATGTTATTGTTATTTTGCATTACATGTTTAAAATACGTTTATCGACAAGGGACCCCATGCATTATGTTTGTTCACAACGATGAAATAAGATTAAATTTTAATTAGATAAAGGTTATACTTCTAGGGCTAGCATGGCATGTATGGTTGTACCCCTCTAGTCCAATCTTACGTTTATGTTAATGGTTGATGTTGGATGCGACTCTGGCCCTACTGACTACATGACCCGCTAACATCAGATGGGTTAGTTTCCGCCTAAGTCCTCATCTTCCTATTAGGGCGGAGAAATTTACATTAGAAGCATAACCGACCACCACATGTTATTATATGTTTTCGGTCCTAATCATATGTTTTCAGAATATGTTGAATGTGATTGTGTATTTGGTCACTACCCTATGTGAGAACTACTTACTGGGTATATTATATACTCATTCCATTTTTACAGACTTTGTAGGTAAGGACACAGCATAGGTGGCAGAATTTGACGTCGCTCAAATGGCCAACCATCAAACTCACTATTATAGTCATATGCATTTTTGTATCACTATGCTAGTATTTTATGGATCCTGGTGTTTTGTAAAATAAACTTTGTATATAGTTTTCTACCTAATTAATAAAATCTTAGATATGTTCTTTTGAGATTTTTACCAAAAACTTATCTCATAATAGAAAAGTCTAAGTATGCATGTCGTAGCGGTCGGACCATAATATATAAGGATCCGGTCGTTACAGGTTGGTATTAGAGCAATTGAGCCAATTAGGCTCTACTAATTAGAAAAGTCGTGGTGTTTGATGGTTCAACTTGTTAAGTGATGCCCACAGTTATGCCAAATATGCTGGTAAGTGGAATTTCCAAACAAGTAATTTAGTAAATAACTTAGTAAACATAAGGTATGAGTTAAAAAAAAAAATCAAAATTAGATTGCTTCCTCATTATGAAAATAAAATGTGTGTACCAGATGCCACTACAAAGGGCTCCAACACGACGAAGTAAACCTCAAAATGAATCCACAAGGGAACAAAATCAAGGACATGGACAGACGCCTTATGTGTTACTTACACCAGATGCGCTACGAATACTAATACAAAATATGAGTAATGGAAACACAACCTCGTCCACCACACCAATAACCAACGATACAAATGACTCGAAGATCATTCGAGAATTTAGGAAGTTCAATCCTTCAACATTTGATGGATCATATGTGGATCCAATTATAGCAGAGAATTAGATAACAGAAATAGAAACTATTTTCCGCCACATGAACATCCCACAAGAACAGAGAGTAAATTGTGCCACCTTCATGTTAAGAGGCGATGCAAAGTTCTGGTGGGAATCCACACAAAGAACAATAAAAGGTACAGTCTCATGGTAGTAATTCAATCAGGCTTTTTACAACAAGTATTTCCCTTTGACAGTGAGATATCAAAAGGAAGTGGAATTTCTTAATCTTCGTCAAGAGAACATGTCAGTGATAGAATATGAACGGAAATTTGATCGCTTGTCCCATTTTGTTCCTCGACTAGTGGACACAGAAGAGAAGAAGGTGGAAAGGTTTATTTGGGGATTAAGAGAAGGTATTCGAGGCATTGTTACTGCTTTCCGACCACAAAGAGTATGCCCCTGCCCTCTAGTCGGCCTTACTCATGGAAGTAGATCTTGCTGTCAAAACCTCAACTTTTGAACGAGGATTCATGCCAAATGAAAAAAGGAAATTCACCCAACAAGGCTTCCAACATTTACAACGACAAGCATAAATTTCCCAAAGCACTCAGGGCGTATAGTCACAACAGAAGAGTCAAACATTCATATATCCTAAGTGCAGAAATTATGGAAAACACCATCAGGGGCAATGTCTTCGGAACTTAGGGGTGTGTTTCAACTGCGGCCAGACGGGTCACTATGTAAAGGCTTGCCCAAAGCTCATAAACCAAGTATCAACTGCCCAGACCACTCAGCCTACTAGTAACAAGGTTACCCAGCAATAGAAAGGACGGGTGTTTGCTGTTATACGTCAAGAGGCAGAGGATCAAAATGCAGTTGTTAAAGGTATATTACCCATACTAGGGTATTATGCCTTCACTTTATTTGATTCGGGCTCTAGTCATTCATTCATCTCTACAACATTTGCACAACATGCTCAATTAACATCAAAGCCCTTAGGCTACATTCTATCCGTAGCTACTCCTGCCGGAATATCTATGTTGGCCCACTCAGTAGTAGAAAACTGTGAATTGTCAGTATCGGGACATAAGGTAGGGGTGACCCTTATCATCCTAGATAAGTGATTTCGACATAATACTAGGTATGGACCGGTTAGCAGCAAACTATGCAAGCATATATTGTCATAATAAAAAGGTCATATTCATCTTTCCAATAGGAACCAAGTTTAAGTTTAAGAGTTCTAATACACAATCAGCCCCAAGAATAATTTCAGCCTTAAAAATTAAACATTTTTTCAACCATGGGGCTTGGGCATATTTAGCAAGTGTAATGGATTTACGAAACCAAAAGGATGAAATTAAGGCCATTCCGTAATAAGAGAATTTGAAGATGTATTCCCAGAAGATCTACCAGGTTTACCACCTAGTCGAGAAATAGAATTTTGTATAGATCTAATTCCCGGAGCTGAACCAATATCTAAAGCACCATATAGAATGGCACCTACGGAATTAAAAGAACTCAAAATACAATTACAAGAATTGTTAGATAAGGGATTTATACGCCCTAGCGTGTCTCCATAGGGATCACCTATCTTATTTGTTAAGAAAAAGGATGGATCCATGCGTTTATGTATAGATTATCGGGAGTTGAATAAGTTGACAATAAAGAATAAGTACCCACTCCCACGCATTGATGACCTATTTGATCAATTACAAGGAACCTCAGTATTCTCCAAAATAGATTTACGATTTGGATATCATCAACTACGAATCAAGGAGTCTGATATACCCAAGACTACTTTCCGAACAAGATATGGGCATTATGAATTCGTTGTGATGCCCTTTGGATTAACGAATGCCCTAGCAGCCTTCATGGGCTTTATGAATAGAATTTTTAACGACTATCTTGATAACTTCGTGATCGTATTTATAGATGATATTTTGGTCTATTCCAAGTCTGAGGCAGAACATGAAAAACATCTTAGGGATGTCCTTTCCATATTAAGAAATGAAAAGTTTTATGCCAAATTCTCCAAGTGTGAGTTTTGGACGCGACAAGTCGCCTACCTAGGGCAGATCGTAAAGCAAGAAGGAATCTTAGTGGATCATGCTAAGATTGAAATAGTTAACAAGTGGCCTTGCCCAACAATAGTCAGCGAAGTGCGAAGCTTCCTTGGATTAACAGGATATTATAGAAGATTTGTGAAGAATTTCTCAAGTATAGCATTACCCTTAACCAACCTCACCAAGAAGAATAATCCTTTTGTCTGGAATCAAGTATGTGAGCAAAGCTTCTAGGAACTAAAAGAAAAGTTGACCACAACCCCTATTCTCACTATACCTGACGGATCAGGGGGTTTAACTGTGTACAGTGAGGCATTGAAGAAGGGGCTTGGTTATGTATTGATGCAACACGAAATGGTAATAGCATATGCTTCAAGACAACTAAAACCTTATGAATAAAATTATCCCGTTCATGACTTGGAGTTAGCTGCCGTAGTCTTTGCTTTAAAGATATGGAGACATTACTTATATGGGGAAAAGATCCAAATTTATACAGATCATAAAAGCCTTAAGTACTTATTTACCCATAAAGAGTTAAATATGAGGCAACGAAGATGGTTAGAATTAGTCAAAAACTATGACTGTGAGATCCTCTATCATTCAAGAAAAGCTAACATTGTTGCTGATGCTCTTAGCAGAAAGTCAGCTCATATAGCAGCCCTAAGTACCATCTCCAAATACATAATGGATGACCTTGAAAGAGCTGAAATCTCACTAATACCAGAAACCTTCACAACTCGAATAGCACAGTTAATTGCAAGACCTACATTAAGACAAAGGATAATTAATGCACAACAAATAGATAAATACCTAAACAAACAACTACACTCCAAGAATGGAGAAACCAGTCAATTCTCTACAGCCCCAAACTCTGCACTTCTCTACCGTGGACGTCTATGTGTACCAGATGATGAAGAAATCAAGAAAGAACTACTGAAGAAAGCTCATGAATCATGCTTTTCAATACATCATGGGAGTACCAAAATGTATCGAGACTTGAAAGCACATTACTGGTGAGGTAACATGAAAAAGGATATAGCCGACTATGTAAGTAAATGTTTGGTTTCTCAATAGGTGAAGCTCTACGACAACAACCACGAGGACTCCTCTAGCCTTTAAATGTTCCAGAATGGAAATAGAAGCATATTTCTATGGACTTCATCTCAGGACTCCCGAGAACTGTTAAAGGCCACAACATGATTTGGGTGATTGTAGATTGACTCACCAAATTGGCCCACTTCCTACCATGCAAGACTACTCACACTACGGAAGCACTAGCTCAAATGTACTTAAAAGAAGTCATCCGGTTACATGGAGTCCCAGTATCAATTGTTTCAGATCGAGATCCTCGTTTCGTCTCCAAGTTCTGGAAAAGTTTGCAGGAAGCAATGGGCACACAGCTAAATTTTAGCACAACCTTCCATCCACAAACTGATGGCCAAACAAAACGAGTTAATAAAACCCTAGAAGACATGTTGAGGGCATGTGCTTTGGTTTTACTGGAGCATGGGATTCGCATATACACCTTATAGAATTTTCTTGTAATAATAATTATCAAGCGACAATTAGTATGGTTCCCTTCGAAGCCTTATACGGAAAGAAATGCAGATCCCCTATACACTGGGATGAAGTCGGGGAGCGAACACTACTAGGACCTGAATTAGTGCAGCAAAAATCAGAGTCAATTAAGCTAATTTAGGAAAGAATGTGAACAGCTCAAAGCAGAGAGAAGAGTTATGCTGATAACCGTCGAAAAGAGTTGGAATTCAAAGTAGGAGATCACGTATTTCGAAAGGTAGCACCAATGAAAGGCATTATGCATTTCGGACGAAAAGGAAAACTTAGCCCCCGCTTTATTAGACCCTTTGAAATATTAGAACGTATATGCCAAGTAGCTTATCGATTAGCATTACCACCTACCCTTTCTACAATACATAATGTCTTTCATGTATCGATGCTTCGAAAATACGTGTTTGACCCATCACATGTAGTAAATTATGAACCTCTACAAATAAGTCAAAACTTGGAATATGAAGAGACTCTAGCTTGTATCCTAGCAAGAGAAACGAAGTCACTTCGTAATCGGGAAATAAGTTTAGTGAAGGTTCTCTGGAGAAATCAGCAAGTAGAAGAAGCTACATGGGAACGAGAAGAAGAGATGAAAGTCAAATACCCTTATCGTTTTAAGAACCAAGAAACTTTCGAGGACGAAAGTTCTTAAGGGGGGAAGAATGTAACAACCCAAATTTGTACGCATACATTACAGGAAATTAAATGTCAAATGTTAAGCAGGACAAAATTTTATTTAAAGGGGTAGTAAATGTAATACCCTAATCCTAATTTAGAAAGCAGGAAAACAAATAAAATATATAATTAAGAATGAAAAATATATAAATTTAATAGGAAAATCGGGTGGAAATTTAGAATTGGAAAAAAAAAACAAGAAATTTATTAATTATCCAAAAATAATGAATAAGAGGGCAGAA